>NC_083608.1:37196317-37499348 GCF_029168945.1 Cannabis sativa | reverse complement strand
AGTCAATTATTAGATGGATTAGTATTTATTTTTGTATAGATTTGATGTATTTTCTTCAAGTGTGTAGGTTTGTGCTGAAAAGATATTTTGTGATTGAATGAGATCTTTGAGCCCATTTTGATAATTATTTAATTATTTTCTCGAAGAGCTTATGAGACCCAAAATGATAGAGCTCGTTCCTAGATTTCTAAAACATGTTAAATCATCCCATTTAGAGTCCAGACGCAAAAGTTATGCATGATTTACTAAGCAAGATCGAAGTAGAAAATTTTGGTGCTGTGCGCTATAGCGCAGGGAGTCTGCGCTATAGCGCCCGACTGGAAAAAAAATGATCTTTTACGAAAAAAAAGATATTTTCAGCACGGGTTCGAGATTTTTTCTCTTAAGCGCTATAGCGCAGGGTATAAGCGCTATAACGTAGCACTTATCATATTTTTTAAAAAATTCTAATTCTAAGAGGATTGATCTATCTTGGTTGACCTATATAAAGAAGCATGTAAATCATATTGAGAGACGACTAGAGAGATAGAAACAAGCGATTTGGAGATTAGAAAACACATTGAAGAGCAAGAGAGAAGAGACTTGAAGCAATCATCATCAACTTCCATCATTAAGAGTTCTTCTTCTTCTTCTTCTTCTTCTTCTTCTTCTTCTTCTTCTTCTTCTTCTTCTTCTTCTTTATATAGTTATTTAATTATGAACATGATTATTTTTGTTATTATGTTTGTGATTATGAACTAAACACTCATTCTAGAGTGTTCATGAAACTATTTTAGACTATGAATTTAAATTTTTGAATTATTCCCATATTTGTTCTTGTTATTTTTTTATGCAATTTTGTGCTAATTATCATCTTCGTAATGCTTGATCACCATTCAGTAGTATAGAGATTTTAGGTTTTACACTTGAGAGAGGTAATCTAAAATCAGACTTAGAATTGCATGACATAGAAAAAGTGTGAGATTGAGCGATTCCACTAATTCTATGAGTTTCATTTAAAGAGAATCATATTGCTATATGAGTGCTTATTTAATTAACATTGAATAGAGATATCGTGTTAGTTATTCTAAGTTAAATTTATCATTGCTCCAATAGGATTCTTGAAACTACAAATTATAAGATAAATTGGGATAATCGATAAATGGAGATTCATAGTTTGAAATAGGGAAACCAATGCTCTAGGTTTTTACTTTCTAATTAAAAATCGTTGTTTGTTTATTTATTTTTCTATTTATCTTATTATTTTTTTATTAATTATAATTTATTTTGCGTTGTCTAATTAAACTATAATATTTAGTAAAATTTAATAATCAATCCTTGTGGGTTCGACAACCTTTTTAGTTTTAAAACTTTGCTATAACAACACTGTACGCTTGCAGTAAAAAATTGTGTATCATCACCTCAAAACTTTTGAATGCCTCGCATATGCCTTTACTCTTGATCAAACAAGGCACATGTTTTCACCCAACTCCTGCAATACCTCATCCAAGAAAGGAATAGTCATGTCTATACGCCGAGTGGCTGACTCAGAAGCCTTCCTACTAGCAACTGACCCCTCTCCTCTACCGCCCCTCCTAGTACCTTGGTCGACAGACTGAACTATAGGCGACCCAGTAGGTGCTGGCCCCTAGTGGAGGGGGAGGCAGTGATGGTCCACTAGCATCTGCACCGCGAGAGGTCCTGACCACCTTGGCCCTCACTTGACCGGTGGACTCATCTAAAGGCCCACCTACGAGACCTCTCATCCTGGAAGACATGCCTGCAAAATGAAAGTAGCAAAGTCAGATGGCATTCAAAAATATTCAACACAAGAATAAAAGTATGGTGTTCCAAACAATCAAATACCATCGTCATCAGAAAAAGAGCTATTAGAGCTCACAATTACAACTTTGCCCTTGCCCCTAGCTGTGGGTACGGGGTGTGTAGGTCTATCAGAAACTGGACCTCTAGGCCCGATACAAATAGAGGCCTCACCAACTTGACCCCCGCGGGATAGGCGCCTACAAAGAGCTCTCTCTCTCCCTCTCCTCTCAAGATTCTGTACAATACGAGACAAATATGCTTCTTCATCATCCAAGTCAGGACCTTGCCCATCTCTAGGGCAGGCCACACTAACAGCTGTCATTCTCGCAACCCCACGAGCAAGGTGATATAAGCCATGTATTTGAAAGTTGTCCACACTGGTCAAATGGATAATATTTCTCTATTCAGCCGACAAAGAAAGGATGTGATTTGCTCTATCTCTTATCTCCAAAGTAAGGATGGAATGTCTGAAGAGCGGCACCAGTTGAAACTCGTGGTGCACAATTTCGCGAAGGCCTTGTGCCATAATGTATTTTTTAGCATACTTGCATACTTTTGACATGGCCTTGTAGTTGGTGTCACCCAACCATTGGTGACCAAGATGGATGAAATAAAAATAGCCAATTCTGCTCTGTTTTGGCCTAGATTTCAACTCAAAAAAGTACCCAATCTCATAAGGGGTAGGCGAAGGCCAACCAAGCTCCCTGTACAAAACGAACATCGCCGAAGGATATTAAGTGCTCTTCGGCATGAGTTGTGTTGGGCACATCCTGAAATAGGCTGTAACGTCTAAGAAGTAATGATGAAGCGGCAACACCGCCCCATGCTCTATATGGCGCTCTGACCATGCTAGCTAGCCCGTAGGGGGACTGTGCGTCCTACAGTTCTTACAAGAATTCTCACAACGAACACCCCCAACAAGGCCACTAGTAATGACCTTGTCAAAAGCCTCACTAGAAAGAACGGAAGCTGGAGAAACCCACCTCGTCTTAGGTGGCTTCGAATCCAATATCTCCGGCACAGGAGACTGTTCTAGGACATGATCTAGTCCTATTACTGAAGGCGCGACAAGACCATTTAGCGGATTGCCTCAGGCGTCATAATGGCCCAAGGGACGGTTAGGGAGGATAGAACATGTCCTACATTTCCTCCCCCTCACTGGAGTAGCCTCCTCCAACTTTGATTCTACATAAGAGCTCCTAGTCTCTGAGTCCACCTTGCTCAGCGTCGACAGGAGGCTGGGCAGTCTCTTCCTCCACTATGATTCGACCCCTTATGGCTACCATGGCCACATGTGGATCGTACGGGGGAGCCCTACGCAAAGTCTCTTTGTGCTTGCCATTAGTATGAGGTGAGTAGGAGACCCACACAACTCTCACTTCCCCAATTAACCACCGATCACTACCTGTATGGAAGAAATAAGGGGAGGTGAGCAACCTGACAAAGCTACAAATATATTCAAGTCAACACAACTTTCAACGACATCTTCCAGAAAAAACAAAGGGTACAAGGTTGACCAACGACCAAGCATAATCTTAGGTACAATTACCAGGACACACAGTAAGTCCTAAATTGCACAATTAACTATAATGGACTCATTATCTAGCCTTATACAGAGTTTCCAATAGAAACCACACATTATGCCATAGTTGTATATGCCTCCAAGGCCGCCATAAGACTCTAACCGTGGTCCAAAGAGGGAAAAGAACTGGCTGCCCGCTTGGAGCCTTGGCCATGGCCGACCAGTGTTCCATGTCCTAGAGGTCGAACAGACCCCAAGACCCAGCTTAGAGGCCGGCCAGGAACCCTAGTTCTAGGCATAGGCCGGCAAGCCTAGGGACACAGTTCCCATGGCCGGCCAGACCCCATGAAAGCCACCCATGGCTGGCTAGGCCCACATGTGAATGGATCAAAATATGTGATTTTTCAAGAACTCAAACATGCTCTTCGTGTTCTTTGTGTTCTTCGTGACTCAAAGAGCCAAGAATCACAACGAAGATCAGATTCAATTCTTTTTTATCAATAAATCACACATTGTTCATCCTAAGGCTATCATGCGGATCAAAATACCGAATGGATTACAATCTAACG
This sequence comes from Cannabis sativa, assembly GCF_029168945.1. NCBI lineage: Eukaryota > Viridiplantae > Streptophyta > Magnoliopsida > Rosales > Cannabaceae > Cannabis > Cannabis sativa. The sequence goes on along the minus strand of NC_083608.1, from coordinate 37,495,454 downwards.
TAAGAATCAAAGCATGTTCAAAAAAAGAAATAATATTCATGCATTCATGTCAAAGTCATTCAAATCAAGTGAAAGAGAGGAAGTAGAAAGCTTATCCGTAACTAGATTTTGATGAAGACGAAGATGGGAAGCTTGGATTGTTGAAATAATGCAAAAATTCCAAGGAGATTGAAGCCTAGAGGTTCGACCACTTAGAGGGAAGGAGGAGCTTTTTCAAGAGCCAAAATCTAGTAAGAGAAAGTAAAAGTAAAAAATGAAAGTGAAAAAAGGATTTTCCTCCAAAACTCACTTATGTACATGTGGGCCCCTTTTTTTTCTCACTTACTTCACCAACTCATCATAAAGATACATAAATGAGTTATTTTTCTATTGCAACAAGATCAAACAATCAAGACAAAATGCTTCAACACACACACAAGTTTTTATTTAGCAAAGCTAACTACAGTCCCAACAACATCAATCTTGCTGGTAAAGTCCCTATCCTTACAAACATCCGCATAGGGATTTGGGGAGCAGATGATATCCCAATTTTTATCCTCATGACATGGCATGCTTATGTGGACGGAAGTTGTGCCACGTGGTAGTACACTTCACCAAAAGGAAGGCTAAGTCAGCATTTGAGCCAACAAAGGCCCTGACACACAAACGGGGGTTGAGTGACAGTCTTACTCGCTCTCGGGAGCTAGCCAGCCACCCCTGGCCGACCCTATGGCTAGCTAAGCCAGGTTACGGTATCATGGCTGGCTAGCCTGTCCAGTACAAGGCCATGGCTGGCCAAGGATTGCTCAGTGGGTCCCACAAGACACACCTACACGTGGACATCATAAGTGGGCTGCGAATTGGGCCTTAAAAGCCCAACAGACAGGCTCAGAAGTTTCTAGAATCTAAGGAAATTTTGGTCTTATGTAAATATCTAGCTAACTATCATATTTTCAAGGGATTTAAGTTGTAAACCTAGGGTTTAGGCGTCCTATATAAATGCCTTAACCTCTAGCTGAAAAGCTAAGTTGCCTAAGCCTCCTCTTTGCTAGAAATCTCATATTCTCTAAGTGTCTAACTCTCTCTCTCTCTCTCTCTCTCTCTCTCTCTCTCTCTCTCTCTCTCTCTCTCTCTCTCTCTCTCTCTCACACACACACACACACAGTATCAATACAATTAAAAGGGGAGTAGGTTATTATCTGCTATCACAAGGGGGCCGAACAAATCCCGTTGTCTATTATTTCTTATTCTTATTTGTGCACACATGTAGCAAGCATCAGATATGTCGATCCCGCTGTCAGTTGATCACTTTTCAGGGTCAACAATCAATATTTTTTACGAGTTCTTTTCTTCTACTCTTTTCTTATGTTCTTATTTAGTTGTTATTAGATGTTTACAATGATTATGAATAGCTAGACTTTTTATTAGGGTGTAAATGGAGATTTTTTTACACTTTATTTTTGTTTTAATATGATTTAGTTCTTTCCTCAATTTTTTGTGCATCTATTTCATTCGCACTTAATTACTTTTAATTGCCTAATTATCACTAATTAATTGTTTAATTGCAAAATTTGAGAGGAGAGTATTGATTATGCTATAGTGAAATAGACATAGATTTCGATATATTGACCACTTTACGAGACCGCTCGTTATCAGAATGAAACTACAATAACTGGAAGAAAAAAAAAGTTCTCATTATTAAAATTAGCATAAAAATAATATAAATTAAAAGAAGATTTCTACTATCCTTCTCAAGTGATAGAAAAATTATAAATGCAAATGAAGAATGATAAACTTACATCGATCAGAGTCATACCAATTACTAATTGGATGCTGTTCCTCATAATCTAAATCATGGTGCTTTGAATGGCCAAACTAAATTTGTATTTCAGAATGACAATTATTCCATGCTTGAAATAGTAGATAATTAACAAAATGAGTTGCTTCTTTGCATACAAATTAATCAAAGAGTGTTATAGCAGATAGAAGAGTTATAGTGCAATTTAACATGTTTATGTATCACAACCTGTAATATCACTAAGAATGCTAAATAATTATTTCACTTCTCATCACTTTATATGTTACTAAATCATGATATGAGGTGATACATGGAAGAACAAAAACAAATGATTCTTTCTAAAAATCATTGTTCATGAAGGTTTATCAAAAAGTTGGATTGCTTAAGTCAGCTACAATTATGTTACCGTCAAATAAAATACAACACCATTTTGAGGGATTAAGCCAACTTCTAATATATACATCTACCCACCAATATGGATAACATAACAGTTAGATAATTAGCGAAATACATTCAACAATCACAAAGCCCAAACCATCAAATGTAGAAACTAAATTGATTTCCACAAAATTTACGCCCAAATACAAAATAAAAAAAAAAAAAAAAACAAATAACAGAACTATATAATAGTCTTCGAAAATTGGAACATGAGAGACACATATACCACTGTTAACATATATATACCAATGTATCCAGATTTCAAAACTAAAATTATAAAGTCTTCCTATTGTTAGAGAACACTATACTTAGTGTTTGTTAGGGATATTGAGCTGGTTGTTAGTTACTTGAGTCTATTGTTTAATTTAGTTAGTTTTGTTATTCCATCATAGAATTAGTTTCTAAACTTGCTTAATAGTTCTCTGTTCTATGGCTATATATAATCATCTACTCTATCGTAATCTTTCATTAATGCAATAATAAAGTTTTTCTTTTCTATCACTTTCACTTTCGTTCATACTCTTTACACCTACTACTTAAAGTTAAAGGCATATATCATGTAATCCATTGTAAATTATACAAACAAAAACAAAAATAATTTAAACTTGCCCATTCTAATCACTCATAACAACAACATCAACAACAACAATGCAATAATTGTCCTTAAATGAATTTTACAACTGAGTTCTTCTATTTAGTTCCCCTATTCCTCTGAAGAGAAAAAATTTGAAAGTCTTTGCCCTTTGTTCAAGAAACAAATTCACACATCAAAGATAATCAAAAATAAAGAAATATTAAATATAATAATATTGACAAAAATTAATACTAACCACGATGCGGATCTCCGACGTTACCTACAGTAACAAACACTCGAGAGATATTCAATCTCAAATGGTAACTCCTATTGGATTGGGCTTCACAAGAAGAAAAGCCCTAAAGCTTTTCCTTCCTTAAATGGGAGACTGTTCCCTTTATTCAATAAAAAAATAAGAAAAAAAAAGCACATCGTAATCCTCTGTTTTGCGGATGGCACAAATTAACATTTATTAAACGATGTGTCACAATATTATTTGTTCAGAAACACCCCAATATAATGGCATGTTTAGTTTATTGTAATCAACATTGTAATGGAATCATGATTACAATTCTAATATTTGCCTTTAACTCAGTGACGGACCCAGAATTTAAAGTGAACGGGGGTAAATAAATTTAAAAAGAAAATATAAAGTGTAGTTAGTTTGTTCGAAAACACCCCAATCTAATGGCATATTTAGTTTATTGTAATCAACATTGTAATGGAATCATGATTACAATTCTAATATTTGCCTTTAACCCAGGACCCAGAATTTAAAGTGAGGGGGGGGGGGGGGGGCGTAAATAAATTTAAAAAAAATATATAAAGTGTAGTTAGTGGGGTTTAAACTTTTACCCTCTAACCTATTTACCAACTACCTTAATTATTACACCAAGGTTACTATTGTGTCTATAAATATCATCTTTTAATACAAATATATGTTGTAACTAATTAAAATACATATACATTTTTTTCTCGCTACAATGTGGGTCTGCCCCTGCTTTAACCTCTAGTAATGACATTTTTCAGTGTAATCACTATTATATTTTTTTTTGCTGAAACCAAAATTTTTATAAAAACTAGAAAAAAAAAATCAGACAGATTAATCATGAGTAGCGACAAGGGGTGCTACATCCCCTGCACAAAGAGACCCAACGATGTTATGGGACGCAGCCCAAGCAACCATATTGTGAGCAACAATATTTTTGCTACGAGAAATCCAAAACACACAGCACTTAGCATCAAAATCCAGACAAGAAAATAAATACAAAAACAGATTAGTAAGCTTCCAAGAGGAGATAGAAGAATCTCGAACATCACTAACAAGAGAGAGGCAGTCTGAGAAGAAGAGTCACTATTACATTACTTGTATGAAAAGTGATTATACTCCAATACCTCACGAATTCTCATTACAATTACTTAAAATGACTATCTTATCCTTATTTTATACTTTTTCTTACTAAAGTAGGGATAATTTTGTCAATTTATTATCCATTTCATTCCAACAACAAACCAAACATAGCAATCAATTCCTATTACAATTTTTATTTCATTACATTATTATTACCATTATAATTACCATTCCATTCCACCAAACTAAACACCACCTAAGAGCATCTCTAATAGAGTGCCAAAAAAGTGGTGTATTGCTATATTTTAGCACACTTAAGAAAAATTATATTGCAATAGTGTTCTAAAAGGTGTGCTAAATTTGGCACATACTAAAAGTTGTGCTGAATTCGGCACAAGATATAGCATTGTGCTAAATTTAACCCACAATAAATGCTACTTTTTTATTTACTATAATGTCACTAATTATTATGATTCATTGACTTTTACTAAACTTTATTTACTTTATTTACCATATTACCATTATTTAAATAATAAAAGAATAAAAAATAAGAAGTTTTGTATATTCCCACTAAATATGAAATGACTTTCAATATAATCAATTATTTTTTTCTTATTTTACATATTGTGTATTGGGACACAATTATAAATAGTGAGCTAAATGTAACACAAGCTCATTTTTTGTGTCAAATTTCCAAACTCCAAAAGTAGAAAATTCCAATAAATATTAATCATGTTTATTATGAAAACATTATGATTGTTATATATTTGGTGTAACTATTAAATAAATGTAGAGGAATGCAGAGCTCTTCAGAATTATATGTGCTTAAAAGGATCTAAATTTTCAGTACTTTATAATGATCAATGCTGATTTCTAGATCTTTAATTCTTCAAATTTATCGTTGAGTCGTTCACTTAAAAATTTGAGCATAGAACCATGCACAGATTCATTGTTGTCATTGCTATAGATGAAATACACATTTTAAGATTACTTGAATGATATGTATTCTTTCAGTTAAAATTTTTGAATAAAAACTAATCCATGATTTCATCTTATTAGGATTGGGAGTCATCAACAACCACTTTTCCTGTTTCTTTGTATAATTTTTAATCTTTTAAGGCAACTGGACATGATTTGGGTTCTTTCCATAATTAAAAACGAAATTTACAAAAGTACTAAAAAATACGAGAAAGTTTACAAAAATACTGAAATACAAATTTTTTTATATTTTTACTGTATTAAATTTACAAAATACTGTGTTAAAGTTTCAAAATTACAAAAATACTGTGTTTCAGTAAAATAAAAAAACAAATAAAAAACAACCTTAAAACAACTTAACAAAAACATGAAAACAACTATAAAACAACAAAACGATAACTACAATTCAACAGAAAAAATAACAAAATATTGACCTAATTGCAATAAGCAAAACAATATCAAATTCTCAATACTTTTTAATATTACAATTTTTTTACTTAGTTTTGATAACTTGATTGTACTATTACATTATTTTTTTTATGAAATTTGTTGTTACAACTTTATTCTTGTAATTTTTTTTTTCTCTTTTTCTTTTTGAGTTAGTGATGGTTAAAATGATAATTTATATTTTAAAAGTTAAATAAATAGTTACATTAATAATAAAAATTGTAAATCTTATAGTTTCAAAATAGGGTATTATATAATGAATATATCAATATCTACTACGACACATTGTGTCAATTATAAAAACGAAAATCTTATCTTTGTATTTTTTATAAAAATGTGTCAAAAAAATAAACTAAATATACGTATCTACTTCTAAAAGCAACACACATACAATAAAAAAATTATTAGGAATAAACTAAAAACATACACCATATATATACACATGAATAAAAAAAATTATTGTTCAATAAAAAAGATTATGGAAAACCACTTAAAAGAAACTAAAAACAACATAAAATAGCAAAACAAAATGCACGTACATACAATAAAAATATTGTCCGAAATAAACTAAAAATATACAAGATAAAAAATACACATATATTGAACAACAACTGTACCCAAAAAAATACACAAAAATAACAGAAAAATAACTACAAAATACCTAAACAACAACATAAAAATAACTATAAATAACAAAAAGGCAGCTATAAATCAGTACAAAAATAACAAGACATCAATCTTGTAAAATATACAAATCATTCATAAATTAACTCTAAATAAACTACAAAATATTCAAAAAAAAAACCTACTTTTTATTAATCATGTAAAAGATAGAAAAATATATCTCTTAATTTTTTTTGTAAGAGAGAAAAAAGTGTTAAAAAAATATGAAGATAATGATGAAAGTAAAAGAATCATATTTTAATAAAGGTTAAAAGAAATTAATTAAGATTTTTTTATAAAATGTGATTAATTAAAGAATAGTTTGAAATAGTTAAAGTGAGAATAGTAAGAAAATAAAAAAGAGAGAAAAAGAAATAGAATAAGTGTTTGTATTTTATTTATTTTTAAAAAAAATAATAATAATAAAATAAAAGTTGTGAAAGAGTGCAAAAGTGTTAAAAACGAGATATAAAAATATACATTTTTTTATATATATAAACACAAAAAAAATAGTTTGATGAAAAAAAAAGAGAATTGGAAAAAAAATAAAAAAGAAAAATAGAAAGAGAAGAGAAAGAAATAATAATAATAATAATAATTCAGTCAATGTCTAAAAAAAGATATAAGAAAAGAATTTGTTTTCTTTTTGAAGCTTTAATAAGTAGAAAACAGTAAAAAAAAAAAATTAGATGGGAAAAGTATAAATGTAAAAATTTTCTTCTTAAAGTATAAATGTAAAGTTTTAAAAAAAAATAGTATTTAGTGTAAATATCTCTAAGTAATAAGTTAAATAAATAGATTGAATATTGTGCTAAAGCTTGAGTGAGGTGCCCATAATGGTGTTGAGGTGATTTAATCTCCCCATATCTAGAAGAAAAATTGATACCATCATCCTTTGATTTTTGAGGGATAACCCTTGAAATTTCCCACACACAACATTATTTTTGTCACTCTTGTAAAAGTACTTCAATGGTAAGCATTCCTCAAATTTGGTACCATATTCTACATATTATTATTAAATATATTATTTATTTTCACTTTATTCAAAAAAAAAATAAGTATGACATCAATGCCAAATTTTAGCATCATTATTACCTTTTAGTTTGACATCCAAACATCTCAATGGTTAGCTCTTTCTAAATATTCATTCACATCACCGAGCATTCAATCGAAGCATCACCATTGAAGATGCTCTAAAAAGCTTTAGAATCTTGAGCCGACTTTTAAAATTATAACATTTCTAATATCTTATATATTTTTTTGGTGTCTTTCAAAATGTCCCTCTAAATGCTTAAATTCTTGTAGTGAAAGGTAAAATAGAAAAAGTAAAATTTTAGTGAGGTATTTTAAAAAAAAGGGAAATCTGTGGTAAAAGTCTCTAAAAAGATCACTTTGATACAAATTAGTCTCCAACCTCTAAAAATAGCTGTAATAATCCTCAAGCTCGCATTTTTTGTAAGTCCGTCAATTCTCAATTTAACAGCTCTGTTAAATGCTGACAAGAATGCCACATGTTAATTTTTTTATTGGTCCAAATAATAATTTTAATTAAAACAAATTAAAATAAATAAAAATATATTTTAAAATCAATAATTTATTTTATTTTTTTCTTTATTTTTTGCTTTTTCTTCTTCAAAACCTCCTCCGACTGCCCAACGTACCCAGTCGATCCCAATCATCCCTAGCCACCCCCACTCTAGCCCCGGTGTTGTCAATCGGGACCACCAAATAAAACTAAAATAAAAATTATAAACAGCGTTAAATTCATCAGAACTATCATCCTCACAACAAAATTCACAAAATCAAACTATTTTCTTTTTCCTCCAAAGAATCAGCTTGTAAATCACTGAGTTTTCTCAAAAACCAAACAAAAAACAAAATTGCACACACACATACCGTTAGTTTGGGATGAGAAGATTCAGAAACAAGACGAGGCTATAACCTCCAACGATGATGATTGTGGTTTTGGCAATCGTCCTTGACCCTAAAGCAAGCAATGAAACAATCCATGTCTTCGACAATCGACCTGTCAAGGTATCCCAAAAAATCTACAAACAAGACCTTGGTCACGATTCAACAACGAGCATATTAGGGAAAAAAAAAATTAATGAATTTGAGAAAATGAAACTTTAATTTTTTCTTTTCTTTTCTGAAAAGATTTTTAATTGGTGATTTTTTTTATTGGGATTTTTAGAGGACTCTCTATTGGGTGAATCGATTGATGATGAAACTATGGTCGTCGTTCGAGCTCCTAGTCGAAGCTTTAGATTGTTCAAACCCATTCCCAACACAGTACAGAGAAGGAGAACGAGAGAGATATTAGAGGCTTTCGTATTCTCGGGGGGAAAACGGAGTAGTGGTCCGTTTGGGGCGAGGGTGGTCGAAGCATAATTTTTCGTCGTGAGAGTTGAGGTGTGGCTGGTTCATTTTTTGGATCGTGGGATGCGGTGGTGGTTCACTGGTTCCTGGGCAGCATGGAGAACAAGAAAATGAACAAGAAAATGAAGAAGAAGAAGAAAAGAAAAAAAAATAATTAACTTTTTATATAATTTGTATTTGTATTTGTATTTATTTTTAATTAAAATTATGATGTGGACCAATAAATTTTTGACACGTGATATTTTTGTCAGCACTTAATAGAGGTGTTAAATTGAGTATTGACTGATTTACAAAAAAATTTAAGCTTGTGGACTATTACCATTATTCCTGAAGGTTGGAGACAATTTGTATCAAAGTGACAATTTTATGGACTTTTGCCGCAAATTTTTCCTTAAAAGAATGAGTAAAAAATTGAGAGAGTGCTCTAATGACATAATAACTAACAAACTAACCCTTGTTTCCTCAAAGAACTTTTACAAACTAAAGAATGGCATGTAAAAACTCTGTTATATGTAACTTGATTATGGTGTGATGCAATCAACAAGCTAGAATGCGACAAGTTTGACTTTAGGCTTCACTTTTCAAGAATGACATTAAAATATCACGGTGTGGCGAAGTGAGAATCATACCCCACCATATCTTGCTCTTTTCCCACTTAACCGTATCACAGTAGAATCAACGTACTGCTATACTTTGTCATGCAGTCTCTCAACACGTATTATTTTTGTATGTACGTAAAACGTTTTGTTCCTCCACCAAATTTAACGGCACCAAGATTTAAGTAATTGTTGAAATAAAAAACTTTTTAATGATGGATCAAAGTTGGGCAGATTTTCACATTGGTGGCAATCCAAAAATGATTAGTAAGTTCTTATCTTTCACTTTCAACTTCTTAAATATCACATCAGCAATGTTGAATGCCTGCATTTTATTATCTTATCCAGTTCGTATGTAAGCCACAGAAGTGTTATCAAGTATGAAAGCACTTTGTATATGGCCTTAACTCATAACTCAACTTAAAATCACATAGCAAATATATCCATTCAATATTATGAGTTCTGCTGGAGGCTTCTCAATCACACAAGAAGTAATTTCCCATGCATATCCTCCACATAAGTTTCTAAAGGTACCAAATACTAATTCAGCCAACTTATATATCATTTATTTCTTATACTTTGAGCTATATGGAATTTTTATTTGTTCTAGATTCCATTCAACCCCCCCAAAAAAGAAAAGGAAAGAAATCCTACTTTTCATCCAAGGCATGCAGATCAGCCGACCTTTTTTCTTCTCCTTTTTAAAAATGTAGATTCTCTAGTTCTCTCTTCAAACAGCAATACGTGTTTTAATATAATCTCTAATATCAAGTTAATATTCCTACTTCTAAGTCATTGAAGTAAAAACATAATCCCTTAAGCCATAACAAAGTCCATGATATAATCACCTATATCCCAACTTGTGAGAGAGGACCACTCAAAGTTGAATAGTCCTCAAAGGGAAGATTCCATAGGCATAGATATTGCTTTCTTTTGATGATTGATGGATGATAAAGGAATTCTAAAAATTAATTAGTAGATGGGTGTATTCCAAAGCATCACCTTTTTCTTTTTACGTATAGATTCCTAGAAAAAGTTGCTGGATGTAATTTTCAGCTAATGATCACCTATAGCCCTTAGCTTGTGAGGCCAGTATCCCATGACTGCGACTTGTGCAACTTGAAAATGGGGGCCACATTGGCATGACTTATGAAATTTTAATCAATAATAAAGTTTCAAATGTCGGGAAAAAGAAAAGAAAATCATTCATAAAGTGGTATGCATACAGGCCTAATTTGTTGAAGCATTCCAACGAAGTTGGCAAAAATGCGTAATCATGACAAGAACATGTGTATTTTGTATTTTGTTTTTCAATTGTAATAATATTTTATTATAGAAGAAACTGCAATATAGTGAACAGATAAAGGCAAATGCGATTTGAAGTAGAATTTTTTATTTCATTTTCAGTGTAGCAGAAAAGTAGTAAGGTAAGAAATACAAGTAAGACAGAAAATGGTTTCTTTTGTGGGGAAACCGAAGCTTATTACTAAGGTGTTTCTCTTGTAGCACTTAATGGAAAACAGATATAGGTTGATTTTAAGAACTGTATTACCTATACGTTGTGGTTTATCTCATTATTACTATTGATATAATTGTAAAAAAGCAATTAAAATATTTGGACATATCCACACTGTAGAGCCACATATGGTCATTAAAATAAAACAGTTTGAATTATCAACCACTGAATCCATACATGCCAATCTTCTCTTATTAGTTATCTTTCAATATGAGGACTTGGTTTATTAGTGGATGAATAGACTAAACTCAAGTCTAGCTAGTTGAGGATATTTGTTATATACCTATAGGTATAGGATGGGGCTGCACCTAACCAAGTTGCAGCTGAAAGCCATGGCAGCATCCCACCGCCTACCTAGCTACAAAATATGATGCTTTGTTTTGTTTTGGTTTTTTTTATTCCAAAAAGATACTAAGTCTTCACCAAGAAAGTGACGTCAGTTTCTTGATTAGATCTGAGTCGTACAACCTATTTGACAATCATATGGTACGAATATATAATTAATTCCTCTATATATTTCTATAACAACCCTAATACTAGGACCTACTACGTGGTTTCATTTAAATGGCTATCATACATAATATAGCTGTGTGTGTAATTGAGATAAAGAAGGGACCTAAAATTATAGATAGAAATTAACCATCTGGCATTTTACCTATTGAATTTGACTTATGCAAAAAGGGCTGTCACAAATACTGATACCAAATCCAAAATCATTATATTTTAAGAGGATGTATTGGAACCGCTAGTCAACGTACAAGGATCGGAGATCTCCTTTTACTCCATCTAATTGTTTTTTGCTTCCTCACATCTAATTATCCTGAGAAATGATTAAAATAAAATCAGAACTGCAAAAATTTAAATGAATAAAAAAAACTCAATTTATAGTTCCTATCATTAGGACCAAATAAAATATTCTTCTCATTATTGCAGTTAGGTTGCCCATGATGAGCCTGATAGCAATTGGTTTGGGATATTCCATTAAAACCATAATAATAATTATAATTGTTCAACCAACAGGGTAAAAGGATAAAAAAAACAAAATAAAACATGGGTAATCGAGTTCAAATCTAATATTACTCAACAAGGTAATAAGACTTCAAATCACTTTCCCCTTTTACCGAAGTATTACAATAAGCAATAATATAGCAATATAAAATAATTCTACAATAAAAAGCCAGATTTAAAAAAAAAGCTGGAAAAGAGAGAAAAAAATTCTAAGAAGGCACCGTAAGGTAGAGTATTGCTATAAGCCACTAATAAATGATGCCCAGTACTATTTAGAGGTGACACTTTACTATTAGTTATCGATATTCTATAAAAATTATAATATTATAGAATAATTACAATTTTAATTTGTCCCTTGAACTTTTTACACTCAAGTCGTGTCTCTTATAATATACGACTTGTAAATAATACCTCTCGAAATATAACTCTTACAACAACGTGTAGTCCTTCCATCACATTTTATTTAATTTCGTTTATCGTAAAATGTGTGAATTGGTTGTGGTAGTTGATAAATGGATGTCAATTTAATATTTATCACTATTTTTACGTTAATAAATTAACAATAGAATAGAAGATTTTTTTTTTATATAATAATTTATATTTATATGTTTTTAGTTTTTTGATTAGGGGAATTATCTTAAATACTGTTTTTTTTAAACTTTTTTTTATTCAAATTTACGGTTTGGGTTTCTAAAGTGGTTGCAGCGCTAGTTGCAATAGGGTTTTTATATGATTTTTAGTTGCAATTTAGGTTGCAGCATTGCAATAAGAGTTTCTATATAGAATTCCGTAAAAATACAAAAAAAAAAAAAAACTATTTTAAAGTGTAAAAATAAAAAAGTCCCTTTTAATTATTAAAGAAAAAAGGATGAACAATATTTGATTTGCATCCATTATTTATCGACTACCATTCACCACGTTACTCGCTTCATAATTAAAATTGAATAAAATATGATGAAAAAGTTATATTTCGAGGGGTATTATTAAATGAGTCTTGTGTTATAGGAGGCAGAACTTGGTAGTTTAGGAGTAAAAAAGCTAATTATTATATTAAATTATATGAAACTCGATACATAATTGTATCATTAGCGATATGACACATTGGATGGTGCTAGACATCACTGGTAGGGGTGGGCATCCGATCCAATCCAACCTTTTTTTCCTCATCCGATCCAATCCAATTAGTAATTGAATTTGGAAAATCATCATCCGATCCAATCCAATTAGACCTCAAAATCCAATCCAATCCAATCCAATTACTAATTGGATTGGATCGGTTTTTTAATTGGATATCCAATTACACACCTAAATTTTAATATTAGCTTAAAAATATAAAGAAAATTACGTAAAAACTAAGTATCACTTTTTATTTAAGTTTAATACTTCATAATATACTATTCTTACAAGTGTATTGTAGCTAAAAGTTTTAAATAATTAAAATAATAACATTTCTATGTAATAAAATAGAACAAAACATCATGAAAATAAATACACTAAACAATCAAGTGTAACAAATTCAACATACAAAAAAATCTAATAAATATTTATTATATTTTTCATTATTTTTTATTATATAAATAATTTTTTGATATATAAATGTAATTGGATTGGATCGGTTTTTAATTGGATTTTGAGATTGACATCCAATAACCGATCCAATCCAATTAGAATCCAACTTTTAGCATCCAATCCAATCCAATTGTAATTGGATATCCAACTTTTTGTAATTGGATTGGATTGGATCGGTTCGGTTCAATTGGATTGGATTGGATGATGCCCACCCCTAATCACTGGTGTCTTTTAGCATTCCCTTAAGGTACTAGGCACCACAAGAGTGACATATCTCTATTGGTGTAATTTAATATCAAGTCTCACATATTTTGATTTGATAAATAATATAAAAAACTATTATCACTCATAATGTGCCACGTGGATATATAACGTTGGATATTTTAAAGTACTTAATAGCAATATTAACAAAGAGTTTTATGTAGACTCTCAAAACTTTTAAATACACTTTATTTTTCATTTTATATAAAATTTATATTTTTAATTATACTAATTTTATTTCTTCTAATTTATATTCTTAAAAAATATACTTATCAAACAAAAATAAATTATATTTCAAACATTATAACAAAAAATTAAATGAAAAATTATATCAAATTTTATATATAAAAGATATATAGATGATTTAAAAAAATTATGAAAATTAAATAAAAATTAGCATTCAAATTAACACAAAAAAACATAATAAAAAAATTCAAAAGATATTAATACTAATTTTTCAAATTATTTTAAGTTTATTTTTTTAAAATATTAGAACGTACGCATAATTTTTTGTGGGGTAAATAGAATTGTCCTTACAAAATATCATCAGTGATAATTTTATTTTATGTTTTGCTAAAAATAATAAACATATATACTAATATCAATATGATTGAGAAACATTGACTAGAAATCCTAAATACTTTTTTATTACTTATCTACATCTATATATATAATCATTTAATTAATCTATCTAACAGTATATAATACTCATATTATACGGTATGCTTTGGCGTGTTGTGTGAGGTCTCTTCATGTTGAAAAACACCAATGACAAAATGTATTCATACACACACATACACAGCAAGGAAACTCCAATGAACACACACAAAAGTACTCCACAGAACTAAAAGCACAACCACACAAACTTAAGTTGAGAAATTACTGTATTATTGATTTTGAGTAAGTTTTACAAGCTAAGAATTACACTTGGTTCTCTATATAAGAAAATAGAGTCTAATAGTATTTATAGCAACCTAAACACCAAGGAGGACCAACTGTCATAACTATCGAGATGGAAGTTATGACAGTTGGGCTTACAACATAGAACCAGAAGCCTACACTTGACAAGTTGGATACACATTTTAGGGCATATGATCTAACAATTTTCCACCTTGAACGGATAATGTGTATCAGATTTTAGACTAGGAATCTGAGATTTTTAAGATGCTAAGATAGTGTTCAAATTTTGTTGCAGGCAGAGACTTAGTAAGTATGTCTGCATCATTCTCTTCAGTGCTAACTTTGACAACTTAAACCTTGACATTTGATAGGAAATCTCGGATGAAGTGTAACCTAACATCAATGTGCTTTGTTCTCGCATGAAAGACTTAATTCTTACTGAGATGCAAAGCACTTTGACTATCACAATGAATGCAAACAGTCTGTTAATCAATCCCTAGTTCCCTTGTTATTCCTTTGAGCCACAAGGCTTCTTCGACAACTTTTGTGCAAGCTATGTATTCTACTTCTCTAGTAGAAAGAGCCACAATAGCTTGGAGATTAGATTTCCAACTTATTGTACACTAGTTTAGCAAAAACACATGCATAGCCAGATTGTGATCTCCTAGTGTCAAGATCACCAGCATAATCTGAGTCCACATATCCCACTACATTTGAGGTTGTAGAACATGTTCCATTTATGAGCCCAACCTCAGGTGTCTTCTTTAGATACTTAAGTATCCATTTGGTTGCTTTCTAGTGCTCCACACCAGGTTGTCCCATAAATTTGCTCATCCTACTCACTGCATAACTGAGATCTGGTCTTGTACAGATCATAAGATATATTATACTGCCTACAATGCTAGTATAGGGTACATTTTCCATGTAGTTAATATCTTCTTCATTGGATGGAGCTTGAGAAGTAGATAGCTTAAAGAGTTGAGTAGATGTGTTAACATGTTTCACATCAGCGAAACCAAATTTAGATAAAATTTTAGAGATGTAACCACTTTGAGAAAGTTTTAAGCTTATCAACTTTCTGTTCCTTGTAATCTCAATCCCTAAAATTCTTTTAGCTGAGCCAAAGTCTTTCATTTCAAATTCCTTGCTCAGAAGCTTCTTGACTTTGTCTATTTCTCCCATATGTTTCCCAGCAATTAACATATCATCTACATATAAGAGAAGATATATAATGCAACTTGAGTACCTAACATAAACACAACTATCATAGGCACTTCTCTTGAAACCAATTCCCAGTACACATTTATTGAATCTTTTGTACCATTGCCTAGAGCACTGTTTAGGCCATATATGGATCTTTTCAACAGGCAAACATGGTCTTTGTTTCCCTTTTCTTCAAAATCCTTTTGACTGCCTCATGTAGATTTCCTCTTCTAAATCTCCATGAAGAAAAGCTGTTTTTACATCTAGTTGTTCCAATTCTAGATCCTCAATAGCAACAATGCTTAAGAGTAATATGATGGAGGTGTGTTTCACAACAGGAGACAAAACTTCATTGTAATCAATTCCCTCTCTCTGTGTGAAACATGTAGCTACTAATCTGGCCTTGAATCTTGCCTCCTCAATTCCAAGAATACCTTCTTTGTACCTATACACCCATTTACAGCTTATCACCTTACACCCTACTGGTTTCTTCGCTACTATACAAGTGCCATTCTTCCTCAAGGATACCATTTATTGCTGCGTTGCTGAGTTCCATTCTAACTTCTAAATGGACACCATAGCTTCTTCATAGGAGCTATGTTCCTCATCATCAAGTTCTGATATATTCAAAGCATAGAAGATTAAATCAGTATATCCAAACCTATTTTGTGGTATGATATTTCTCCTTTTCCTATCTCTGGCAAACTGGTAATCCTGATGCTCATCATCATTCCCAGATTCTTCACCAGTTTGTTCTTCAACTTTCTGTTCAGCTTCTTGCTCAACAGTGTCATCTACCATCTGAACCTTCTCAATTTGCTCGACCTCAATCTGAACTCTCTCTTTGATCTTATTACCAGCTATGTGTGAATCCTTTTCTTTCGAAAGATCCTTGTACATGGTGTTTTCATAAAATACAACATCTCTACTGAAATTCCTTTTATGATTTCCTTCCTCTATGCTCCACATCTTATACCCTTTTACTCCTTCAAGGTATCCTACAAAAATGCATTTCCTAGCTCTAGGATCAAGTTTTCCCTGTTTGATGTGAGCATAAGCCACACATCCAAAGATCTTCAAATGGTCATAGTTGGTAACATGGCCAAACCACATTTCAGTTGGAGTTTTGCAATTTATTGCAGATGAAAGGCATCTATTGATTAGATAGCATGTTCTGACAGTAGCCTTTGTCCAAAAACTCTTAGGAAAATTAGAGTATATCAACATGCACCTTACCCTTTCAAGAATGGTTCAATTCATTCTTTCAGCAAGGCCATTTTGTTGAGGGTTCCCTGGAACTATTAGGTGCCTTCCAATACCAACCATTCTGCAATAATCATTAAACAAATTTGCATAAAATTTCAGGCCATTATCAGTTCTTAATTTCTTAATTTTCTTTCCAGTTTAAGTTTCAAGCATGGCTCGTAGCTCCTTGAACTTGTTAAAGGCATCATTTTTATTTTTCAGAAAATATGAATCCACACATATCTGGTATAATCATCTATAATAGTTAGAAAGTACCTTGCTCCACCTCTTAAAAGGCCCTTCAAGGCCCCCATAAATCTGAGTGAAGGTAGTCTAATTTGTTACTTTAGGTGTGCTTTCCAATCCCAAATTTAATCTTTATTGATTTTCCAAAAACACACTGTTCACACAGATCCATATCAGTGATCTGATCCTTCCCAAACACTCCTTTCTTACTCAGATATTTTAGACCACCAAGACTGATATGGCCAAGCCTTCTGTGCCAAATCATTGTTGATATGTTGTTATCTGGAGTGGTGGAATTAACATGTTTCTTGGCTGAAGATCCATTCAATATATAGATACCATTCCTACTAACTCTAGTCATGATTGTCATAGGTCCTTTTATTACCTTCAACGTACCATTTTCAACCTTAACAAAGCAACCATCTTGATCCATCATAGCAACTGAGATCAAATTTCTTTTCATATTTGGTACATGTCGAACATGCCTTAATTCCGTAACATTTCCTCCATCTAGATTCAGCATGACAGTATCGATTATCCCCAAGTTTTATAGTACTAGTTTTAACAGTTGAATAACTTGAAATCTAGCTTCTATTTGGACAGATTTGAAAAGAACAACCTGAGTCAATTATCTAAGCACCTTCTGATCCATTCTTGGAGATTGTCAAAACACTAGCATTGTCGTATCCATCAGTGCCTTCTCCATCTGAAACTACATCAGCATCACCATCTTTCTTGGAATTTTAGTTCTTTGGACAAGGCAATCTCTTCTTAGATGTGTAGTTTTGTTACATACAAAGCATCTCTTCTTGAACTTGGAATTATGGTTGCCTTTATTCGAATTGTTCTGTCCCTTACTTTTCTTCTTTGGAGTTTTACCTCTGATGAACAAACCATTCCCAGCACCTTCTTCTTGTTGTTCTAACTTTCTCTTTAATTCTTTTGACATTAATGCATTCTGAACTTCCTCTAATGTCAATGAATCCTTACTATACACCATGGTATCCAAAAAAATCTCATAGCTTTTTGTGGGAAGAGAATTCAGTACAATGATTGCTTGATCCTCATCCTCGATTGTGATCCCTATATTCTCTAAATCGAGTATCACCTTATTGAAATTATCAAGATGATCTTCAATGTTCTTCCCTGCTGTCAACTTAAACGAATACAATTTGTGCTTCAAGAATAACATGTTAGCCAGTGACTTTGTCATGTACAAACTCTCTAGTTTCAACCATACTATAGCTGTTGAATTTTCCTTTGACACTTCTCTAAGAGCTTTGTCTCCAAGACTCAAAATGAATGCACTGTGAGCCTTTTCAAGAATGTCTGTCTTCTCTTTAAAGTTAATCCATTTGGTAGATTTCTTTCACCAAGAAGTGTAGCTTGTAGACCCTGTTGAACAAGCAGCGCCCTCATCTTGACACGCCACAATCCAAAGTCATTCTTCTCAGTAAACTTCTCAATGTCGAACTTGGTATTTCCCATTAATTTCTTCTTGGATCGATCTTCAAGAATCTTAAACATTTGAATCTGATTTTTGATCTCCAAGCTCTGATACTACCTACTGAGAAACACTAATGACAAACTGTATTCATACACACACATACACAACAAGAGAACTCTAATGAACACACACAAAAGTATTCCACAAAACCAATAGCACAACCACAATGAAAAATTATTGTTTTATTAATTTTGAGTAAGCTTTACAAGCTGAGAATTACACTTGGTTCTCTGTATGAGAAAATCGAGTCTAATAGTATTTATAGCAACCTAAACATTAAGGAGGACCAACTGTCATAACTGTCGAGATGGCAGTTATGACAGTTGGGCTTACAACATAAAACGAGAAGCCTACACTTGACAGGTTGGATACACATTTGAGGGTATATGATCTAACACTTCATTTTCTATACTCTATCATTTTCATTCTTTATTTTTTTTTCATATCTTTTTATCATTTAATAATAATGTAGCTTATTTAATTAAAAAGTTTTGTGTTCTCATAATTAATTACTCTCATTGCAATACTATTATAATATGACAAATAAAAAAAATTAATTAATGTAAGCATAATAATAAACTCCTAATATTTTAATTATCATCTATTTACTTTCTATAAATATACTGTATATGTATATACATATATACTAGATTATTGTTACGTGAATTGCACGTATATTTAGTTATATTTTTAGTATTTATTTTTATGTGTATTTTTAAAATTTTATAAATTAAAGGCAACAAATTAATTATTAATTTTATAAAAAATATTTAAAGTTTTAAAAATTAAAGGAAAATACATATAAAGTTTAAAAATATTAAAATTGAACCAACTTCTCAATAGTACAAATGATATATTAATGTTTATATATATTTAAATTAATTTAAAATTAGTATAAGTTCAATTAACCTTAAATAAATAATATTAATATATATCAATCAAATCAATCTAAAATAATAAATATTAATATTTATATATATATATATTTATAAAACTAAAATTACTAATACCGTTAAATTTGACGGACTATTCTTGTATTCTTAAAATATTTCGTTAAACTAATAAAATTCGTTAAATAACCACATTTTATATATAAATATATATTTATGTAATTATGATGTTAAAAGAGGTGTGTTATCTTACTTTTTAGAGAAATATTAAAGGCATAAGGTGATGTGATGTGACATATTGTTGTTGGTGTAATTTAATATTTTGTCTCATTCTCAGATATTTTGATTAATAAAGGGTAAATACTTATTTTGTTTTTTTTTTTTTTATCAAAATACATACTTGGTACCCTCTATTTTAAGTAATGATCACTTTTGTGTTTCCGAAAACTACACATTTACTATTATTCTAATTTTTTAACATTTTCGAAATTATTCTATTTTAATATATTACTGAATTATTTTTAATTGATTTAATATAGATTTTAAATCCCTCACAAAAAAATAATGTGAAAGTCAAATAAATAATTATTTTTTCTGTATTTTTTTGATCAAGCTCTTTAACTAATTATTATCTTAAAAATTTGTTTAATTTAAGAATGTAGTATACTAGATAAAGTGTTAGCCAAAAATATATCAAATTTTCAATACCAATAAGTAACATAAGAGTAGTATATTTCATGATTGGTATTTGAGTATTAATTTAGAGGATCTAAAAAAAATTAGTTAACTAAAGTTATTTTAAAATTTTTATTATAATTTAAATTATTTACTTCTTAAGAATTAATTTTTAATTTGGTTTAATGATTTATATTTGAATTAATTGAAAATGAGTTAATATTTTAAAATGGAGTAATTTTGGAAAATATAAAAAGTTAAAATACACTTAAGTACAAAATGTGTTTCTAAAAATGAATAGAAGGTAAATGGGTACCAAATGGGTATTTACCCTTTAATAAATAATATTAAAAGTTTTTAACGAGTCACAAACATGTGATATTAGTCTAATGATAGACATTGTGCTCTACTTTTTTAGAATTTTAATTTTGTAATTTTCTTTTTTAACTTTTATGTATATTGTTAAAAGAATTATTAATATAGGCTCCTAAACTTATTTTATTGCACTAATTATAATAATTACTCTCTCAAAATAATAATAATAATAATAATAATAATAATAATAATAATAATAATAATAATTTAATGTATATAACGTGACTCACTTTTCAAAATATTACTTATTATTATTAGTAGTATTATTATTATTAGGGTAAATACTATTTTGGACCCTGTGTTTTACAAAAGTTACAGATTAGACCCTGTATTTTGTTAAATGACAAAATGGACCCTGTATTTTTTAAAATAGTAAAAATAGGACCCTGAGCTTAATTTTTGATAACTTTTTTTTAAATACAACCAACTTGAAGACAATGCTTAATACGAATAGATACAAAAAATGTAAACAGTTTTGTCATATAGCATTTTTAGATCGGATTATAATTAAACTTTATTTTGACAAAAAATCAATTCAGGGTCCTATTTGTACTATTTTAGAAAATACAGGGTCCATTTTGTTATTTAACAAAATACAGGGTCTAATTGATAACTTTTGTAAAACAGAGGGTCCAAAATGGTATTTACCCTTATTATTATCATTATTTTGACGAAAGAAAACTCACAATACTTACACTAATTTTCTAACACTCAATTATTTCTCTTTTTTTTGGGCATTGTGAAGATATCCCTCTCGTATGAATCCAACCAAACAACCAAATGACATCATCATAGAAAACATAATAAGATGAAGAGAAATGTTAAAGGCATCCTATGTGTTAATATCGCTATTGGTCCAATTAAGTATTGGATCCTATATAATTTAATATAATAATTTTTAAAATATCGTTAGTCAATCGTAACGCAACATGTCGAGAATGTACTAGACACCACTGGTACCTAATAGCAATGCTCTAAAATGAAAATATATTAAATGTTTCGTAGCATGCAATAGGAAAATAAAATAATAATAATAATAATAATAATAAAAAACTTCAATTTTATCTCCAAATATTTTTTTCCTCCCTCTTTTGCCTTTTTGCACACAAGGTAAAAGCCGAACTGCGTGAATTTGCCAGTTGAATTAGTTCATAGTTATAAGCCACCACTTTTTAGTTTTTAGATATCAGTGTTTTGACGTATATATAGAATCTATCATCACATATATACTGTTTTAATCTTCATGGCTTAATTAGTTATAATGCCACGAGACGATGAATAGTATAATCATATTACATTATTTATATATTAATCATAACAATTCTTGATAGTACTGATTCTCCTATATTCTTCTTCTTCACAATTGTCCTCCTTCATTTTGTGGTTCCTAAGTATACACATCATTTAAATTTTAGTCCATTTTTTGTTGCCAATAGTGCTACCCCACCTTCCCTTGCTCTTCTCCCGCTTATAAAAGCATGCACTCATACTTCTTTGCTCATCAACCCTGGACTTGATTGAGTCTTCATATCTCTTCATTACCTTTGTCACCCTTCTCAATATATAAGCTTTTTCTTCTCTTCACCTGTTTTATTTAGTTTCTTCTTCTTATTCCAACTTCGAAACTGCTTTTGCTTCTGTAAAACTTACACTAGACCATTTGCTGATTTCATTGCTGAATCATCAGTCCCTATAATTAACACCAAATTTCAGTAATAATGGCATCTAGTTCAATATCATCTCGTGGCTCTTGGACTGTGAAACAGAACAAAGCTTTTGAGAAGGCTTTAGCTGTGTATGACAAGGACACCCCTGACCGTTGGTACAATGTTGCGAAGGCGGTCGGGGGTAAGACCCCGGAGGAAGTGAAAAGGCACTATGAACTCCTTGTGGAAGATGTCAAGCATATTGAGTCAGGCCAAGTCCCATTCCCAAACTATAGGACAACTGGAGGGAGTACCCAAGGCAGCACAAACGAAGATGAAAAGAGGTACTAGTTTCCAACCTTAATTCCATGGACCTAAACATAACACATTTATATACTGCCTATTATTTTACCATATTCGGAAAATAATATTATTTAACCACGATGGCTTTAAAAGCACCACACTTTTCACACATACTTAATGCCATATCTACCGTAAAAAAGGACACTTTCTCTTGACTAACTTAGCCTTTTATGGTACTTGAATATGCATGCCTCAAAGCCAGATTTTTAAGTTATTTAAATCCATTTCCAATTTACATCGATGTAGTAGGTCCTTAAAGAAACGTAAAAGTACCTTTCAGTAAAATCATATCTAAATACTTTATATATGCTCCAAGATTCTCCAAGACTTTGACTCTAATAGCTAGTATATTCTTCAACTTTAACAGAACAATGCCTCAATAAATAGTATATATATCTTACGAACCTGCCGGCGTAACTTAATATGATTGAGCTTCTTTTTTATGTTCATCTTTTCTTACTCACGCAAATTATATCTAGAATGACCAATATGATCATGAGTATCAAACAAACTGTACTTTGTAACTGACTCTTACAACTCATATATCTTTCTTGTTCGGCTATATATATAATATTATATAATCCTAATTAATGCTCATCTATTTAAATATGTTTTCCATTTCAGGATGAGAAACCTCAAGCTTCAGTGAAAGGACTCAACCCAATCAGTCAGTCCCTCTTAAATTATCAACCAAAAATTAATAGAGAATATCCTATTAAGCTTTCATGTCTAAAAATGTACCCTTATTATATATATATATATTACGGGCATGTTAAGAATTACCATTAATGGTGTTTCTTACTTTATATTCTAGTGAATTTCATTTCCTGTTGTAAGAAATCTCTAATGGAGACTATAATTTTATAAGTCAATTGTGGCTTCTTTTTTTTTTTTTTTTGCTTTTTTAATCTCTTTTCATAAGCAACGGGACTTGTATCCTACAATACAACGATGAAAAATTTGAAACAAAATATGTGTATAAATAAATTACGAATTGAAACAAGAGCAGAACAATACAAACAGTAGACTCGAGAAAATTGAAAAAAGTAGAAGACTTAAAAGAAGAACAGACAATTGTATGACCTAGCTTCGGCCATGGGAATGGGAGTCAATTCTGACTCTGGCTTCCAAACCTGGTTGAATCTAAGATGCTGGACTTGATAATGACAAAATTTTGATAATTTATGGCATTTACCACAAAAAAAAAAAAACAATACACGGGAATCATTTATTTATTTTCTTTGAAAAACTAGAAACATGTACATTTCCCGCGATTAAGAACTTTGCCACATGGCTTCCTTTCTCGTGGCTCTCACTCGCCCTAAGGAATGGACTAGCCTACCCAAAGTCATCACGTAAAAAGTGTTTATTTTTTTCTTTTCTTTCATTACCAAAATGACCTTTTATGGGACCCTCTATTCTTCAATTAATTGCTACATTCCTCATGTGTAAGATTTATTTATTTATTTTCTTAACGAAGTGTAAAATTGACAACAGAATCCATACATGGCAATTTTCTCTTATTAGTTATCTCTCAATATGAGGACTTGGTTATGTGGATGAATAGACTAAACTCAAGTCTAGTTAATTAGTTGCAGGATGTTTGCTATATACCTATAGGTATAGGTTTGAGCTGTACCAACCATGTCGAAGCTGTAAGCCATGGCATCGATCATCCCACCACCGCCTACCTAGCTAGAAAATATAATGCTTTGTTTTGTTTTGTTTTTTCTTGTTCCAAAAGGATATGAAGTCTTGAACAAGAAAGTGATGTCATTCTCTTGATTAGATCCGAGTCGTACAACCTATTTGACGACAATCATATGGTACGAATATAAATCCTCTATTTCTATAAGCAGCATACTACTAGGCTACTAGCACGTACTATATACGTGGTTTCATTTACTGGTTTTCATTTCACTAAAATAGCTATCATACATAGCTGTGTAATTGAGATAAAGGACCTTTTTTTTGAGAAAAAGGGAAATCTATTTTAACTATTGGATTTTGACTAACCCAGCAAGCACTTGTGACAAATATTGATGCCAATTTTTATTTATTTTTTTTTTTTGGGAGAG
Organism: Cannabis sativa; assembly: GCF_029168945.1. Taxonomy (NCBI): domain Eukaryota; kingdom Viridiplantae; phylum Streptophyta; class Magnoliopsida; order Rosales; family Cannabaceae; genus Cannabis; species Cannabis sativa. The sequence continues at coordinate 37,470,769 of NC_083608.1, read as the reverse complement.
AGGGGGGAAGGGGGTTAATTTGCTCAAACTCAAATAGTTACAATTCACTTCATATCTTTTGTTTAAAATTCCATCCAGATCTTACCATATCAAAATAAATAAATAAATAAATAAATTAGTTACAATTCTTTCATAACTCAAATCTGATCTATGCAATTACATGTCCAAAATCAAATTTCCAAACAATTCTCTATCACCTATACCAATTTTGTCTAGTTTGAGACTTTTAATCCTAGCCCCAATAATCTCTATTCTTTTTACGAAAGCTATGTACAGTTTGAACTTCATGCTCACATATAATCTTGTTTCTTACTTTCCAAATGATGTATACGCAAACATTGAAGATCATGATGTAAATTCCTCTTCTTAAGTCAATTTTATTGCATCTAATCCAGTTTAGGATCAATCCTTTCAAATTGGTATTGGTGAGATCCTAGAGCCGCCCTATGAAGACCCCTTTCAACACAATGTTTAATAAACACACCTAAAAAAAAGGATTGTTTATCTCTGGTTCCGTGCCGCAAATATAATAGTTCATTGCACTCATTATTCCTTGATGATGTAGTCTATCCCATGATCTCAATCGGTTCCATGTTACCATCCAGGTAATGTATCTATGTTTAGATATACTTTGTCTCATCCGAATCTTATGGGCATACCATGTTCTTACCTCCTGCTATCATATATATAAAGTTGAGTGAGGATATTCAATCGCAATCAGGATACAACTCTGTCGATCTCAATCTTCTCAAATATGCCATTATAATATTGACCCCTCTGCATGTCATCATCACCAGCTCTTTCGTCATCATTTATAGGAGGAAAGAAATCTTCAATGACACCAACCATCTCATCCGCATCGACATTGACGTTAGCCTTGATAGGTTCATCCGGTTATCCATGGTAAATCTACCTCTCATAACTGCTTTCGAAACCCTTTGTAAAGATGTGTGCCTCTGAAAGTCCTAATTACTACAAGTTCTAATTGATGATTCTTAACAGAGTAATTCTATGTTATGAACTGAACTTAAAATCAATGAACACAGAATTTACAAGCTTCCTCTGCATTGGAAACACAATCCAACCGAGTAGTGCTTGGGTTCCCTTGAACCGGGTACAGTAACTTTCACTAAACAATCAATTCAATTACAATTTCCAGTTCTGATTCTTCAAATCAAACAATGTAATCTAAATTGACTTTTATACAAAGTTACCTAATGCTTGAACAACCTCAAGCTTTGAGATCTAAACACATTTAGATCTCAGTACACAAGAAACACACAGCTGAACCACCTTCAACAAAGTAATCTGAACTCCCTTCAGATCAAGCAGATTCGAACTCCATCTTCAACCTCAGGAAGATCTCTGGAATTTCTCTCTGCAAACTACAAAACAGAAAACAAAAAGAAGTTGTGCCCTAGCAGAGCAAGAATCAAGAAAATGATTCTAACCGAAGAGAGTTAGTTAGAACAACAGTCACAACAGAATTTATATCCTAAAGATAATAAAATCTGACTAACTAACCAACCAGCAAAGTACAGCTGGCACAAACTAACAAACATGCAGAAAGCTCACATGGCACTAAAATGCACTTAGTGAAATCAGATGCAACTAACTACAGAAAAGATGTTTATACAAACAAATACTGATGCAGATATACTAAACAAAAGCAATATCTAATTTGCCACACAAAATATGACACTTACAATCTCCCCCTTGGCAAATTATGATCAACGAAAATCCATACTAAACCAACCAAAATTTTAGACAAACCAAAAACAAAAAGATACACAAGCACTATCCAAAATATTAACACAAACCCAAAAAAAACTGTGTACAAAGTTTATATCAAAAGGTAAAATAACTCCCCCTCGATGATCATAATCAATCACTGCTGGAATAAGAGATCAGATGAGCACAGGAACCAAGAATCCTTGAGTCACCACCATCAGGAGCAGATGACGGAGCCACAGTGGAAATCTCCCCCTGAACAGCTGCCACATTTGAAGGCTCCCCCTGGACTACAGCAGTGTGTGAAGACTCCCCCTGAATACCAGCCCCAATATCCTCTCCTTGCTGAAACCAGGAATCAATCTCTTTGTCAAGACCAGTTGATGGAGAAATAACCTGAGCACCTTGAACATCAGCAGATAAAGGTACTGGAAGGGCTGCAGACATCTGTGGCTGACTTTGTTCAGCAGATGGATCTATGGCTGCATGAGATGGAGAGAGACCAGGAGAGGCCTTATGTTGGTCAGACTCATCAGCAGAGGAGCTAGACACAATCCCCTGAGAATGAACAGCTGGAGAAGCTTCAGATTCCTTGAGGACATTGGCCATAGCAGTGAGAACATCAATGACTGATTTTTTAAAGCGACGTTGCCTGAGTTGATCACGAGCATAGGAGGTGGCCAGATCAGTAACTGTGGCGATCAATTGAGATTGCCAAGGAGTGGAAGCCGCCCCATCTCGAGAGGATGAAGGAGCAGTTGGTGCAGAAGGTAAATCTTCCATTAGTGAAGCCCCAACAGCAGAGACATCCATGACTGACAGTGGAAGTGGTTTGCTATGCACATGATTAAATGATTTACCAATGGATGGGACTGGCAGGATTTTATCTTGCTCATAAACAGCTGGAAAACCTCGTTTAACCACTCTGTTGATCAAGCTGGGATAAGGCAGGGTATGCTTGATACTCTTGGCAGCGGCAGAACTCATAATTCGATCATACATGAGTGTTGGAAGATCAATGCTTACACCAGTGCCTAAGGCATACAGAAATCGAGCTGTATTGTAGTTGATCGTTGAAATATGTGAATTTGCCCAACAGTTGGACATAGCAATTTTATGGAGGATCCTGTAAAACTCTAAGAGAACCGTGATAGGTAACTCCTTCCCATTCCAAACAAAATTAGGATTGCTAGTAATCTCAGCACCTACATTCTTAAACTCTGGTTTATACTCATCATTAAATGTGGGATGGGTGATGGTTTTGATTTTCAAGACACAACTGATGGTGGAGGGGGCAAACCGAAACCTATTACCTCTAATATAAGCAAGATAAAGGAAGTGACTCTTCCTATTTAGAATGCTTTCATCTAGGTTGGCATAAAACTCCCTGACCAGATTCTCATTTGGGGGTTGGAGATGAGTAACAAACAAGGACCACCCACGATTTTCAATTAACTCCTTAATCCTAGGAAAATGCTTAAGCTTAACACGATATTCAGGCCACAATGGGCGAATACAAACATTCTCTTGAAATCTAAGCAATTTATCATTAGAGTAAAACGGTGCATTAGACTTGTTTTGCTCAGACACACTAGGTTCAGGGATTTTGATTTTTTTAGCCACTGAGGAAGGAGTAGCATCAGAGGAGACATGTTTCCTTTTTGGGTGAGGCTTCGACAGAGGGGGCTGAGACGAGTCAGACTCAGTGGGAGGGAGGGGTGAAGTGGTGGATGGGGGTGGATGAGCCTTAGTCGAGGCAAAAGGAATTGACATGGACCGAGTAAACCTTCTAAGAAGACTTACAGAGGAAGAAGTCTTACCTGGGATTGGTGTGCATGGAGGCGATTCAGACCTAGTGGGGGACGAGTGGGGTTCCACAGTTGGTGAGAGTGACGACGAGCCATCACCAGTTAATGCAGACGTTTTCACGAGACGTCCAGTCTTTTTGCCCATTGTTGCACAGCCACCAGACCCCAGAAACAGTATATACCACAACGAAGTCGAACTAAGCTTAAGAAGATGAATAGTTTGACTGACAAGTTTGGTGAAATCAAATGATGGTAAAAACAGATATTTATTACCAATTATTGAAAAAGTCCAAAATGCCCTTATCGTTATATAGAATGAAGCCCAAGCCCATTAACAATAGAAAAAACACAACAGCCCAAACCCGAGATAGACAATATGTAAAAAAAACAACTGGGAATTAAAATTTTGAAAATTATCACATGGAAAAACAGACACTCAATTTGAAAAAAAAAATAGCTCATCAGAAACGAACACCAATGCTTTGAAAAACAATCTTTAGAAGGACACCTACACAGGACAACAACACTTAAAGCACAAGTAAGCCAGTCAATAAGATTTGAGAACCTACAGGGATCAATATCATATGCATGAAAGGATAACAATTGACACATGATCAAGGATGAATCACCAAGCTACCATTTGTGTGTGAAGTGACCTCGTGTGAAGCACCAAGAAGTTAACCAAGGCACTTCACTCATCTCAAACGAGACACTCAAAAGAGAAGATAGATGACTTCCCCCAGTTTTTAAATTTTCTCTCCCTTTTTCTTATAATTGATAAACAGGCACTCTCTGGGTTTTGCCAACCAGTTGAGGCTTTCACTCTTTCAGGGAGATGTAGCCGTCATCCTTTGAATTTTTCTCTAAGAGTGACTCGAAAAGGAGCAAACTTTCCTAGGTACTCAAAGGTACAAGGATAGCTCTTCCCATTTCATCCAAGAAAGGTAGCCTTTACAACTGGGGTAGCGAAGGATTCATCCCTAAACACAGCTAATTAATAATCCAAACACCATGTGAACTCCCTAGAGAAATAGTATTGACCAACTTACCACAGCCAGAGGCAGTTGACCCATGTAAGATGCAACTTCCACAAGATCAGATAGTGCAAACTCCAATGGAGTTGCGAAGATGAGCAAAGGTGTGAGCATCCAGAGCCTTGGTGAATAAATCAGCAAGTTGAGCACCTATAGACACATGAGTAATAGTCAACAATTTAGATTCAACCATATGTCTAATGAAATGATAACGTATGTCTATATGTTTGGTACGTGAATGCTGAACTGGGTTTTTGGAAATGTTAATGGCACTTGTACTATCACAATATAGGACCAATGAGTTTTGTGGAAACCCATAATCAGTAACCATCTTATTAAGCCAGATCAGTTGAGTACAACAGCTTCCAGCTGCTATATACTCAGCTTCTGCAGTGGAAAGGGAAATTGAATTTTGTTTTTTGCTTAACCATGACACAAGATTATTTCCCAAGTAAAAACACCCTCCCGAGGTACTTTTCCTATCATCTAAGCTCCCAGCCCAATCAGAGTCACTGTATCCAACAATGGACATGTTGGTATCTCTGGAATACCACAAGCCAAACTCTGAAGTTCCAGATAGGTATTTAAAAATACGCTTAACAGCAAATAGATGAGACTGTTTGGGATTAGCTTGATATCGAGCACATAAGCCTACACTAAAGCAAATATCAGGTCTACTGGCTGTCAAGTAAAGAAGACTACCTATCATCCCTCTATATAGGGTGGGATCAACAGACTCACCAGACTCGTCTCTGCTAAGTTTGGTAGTAGTACTTAAAGGGGTAGGGGCATGTTTAGTGTGATCTAAGCCAAACTTCTCAAGCATTTTTCTAACATATTTGGATTGTGAGATAAAAATACCCTAATCAGTTTGCTTAATTTGTAAACCTAGAAAGAAACTCAGATCCCCTATAAGACTCATTTCAAATTCACTAGTCATGAGATCAACAAATTTGACAACTTCCTTTTCACAAGTAGACCCAAAAATGATGTCATCTACATAAATTTGAGCTACAAAGATACCTGGTTGCAAGAGTTTAATAAAGAGAGTGTTATCAGCAGTACCTCTAGCAAACCCATTTGCTAGAAGGAATGAGATTAACCTGTCATACCATGCTCTAGGAGCTTGTTTAAGCCCATATAGAGCTTTCTTGAGTTTATAGACATGCTCAGGGAAGTTTGGGTCCTCAAATCCTTTGGGTTGTTTCACATATACCTCCTCCTGTAGAACTCCATTGAGAAAGGCACTTATGACATCCATTTGGTGAAGCTTGAATTTCAGAAAACATGCCACAACCAACAGTAACCGAATAGACTCAAGCCTAGCCACGGGGGCAAAAGTTTCTTCAAAATCGACCCCTTCCACTTGATTGTAGCCTTGTGCAACTAGCCTGGCCTTATTTCGAACCACTGTCCCGAACTCATCTGATTTATTCTTGAAGAGCCATTTGGTTCCTATAATGTTTACTCCATCAGGTTTAGGAACTAAGATCCACACTCTGTTTCTTTTGAACTGCCCCATTTCATCCTGCATTGCATTATTCCAGAATTCATCCAGAAGAGCCTCAGTTACATTTTGAGGTTCTACCAGAGACACATAGCAAGCAAATGCAATAACATTTAACACCTTGCGACGAGTGACCATAGTGGCATTCGGGTCCCCAATGACAATTGTGGGATGATGAGCTTTTTGTATCCAAGACGGTGGACCTTTCTTATATAATCGAGAGTGAGGAGAAGACACTGTATCCTTGCTGTTAGGCTAAGGTGCTGAGATGGCTTCATCTCCCATAGAATCAACAGATGAGGTACCACCATTTTCAGATGAGACTGGTTGGCTTTCAGATGGTGTTATCTCTGGTGTTTCTTGATTAAGTGGAGCCAGAGGGAGTGATGGGATACATGGGTCATGGGAATCTTCCTCTCCAGATCCAGACCCATTGTCTGACACCTCCAAATCATCAAACTTTACATTCATTGATTCCATGACTGTGAAAGTTCGTTTGTTGTACACCCTATACGCACGGTTGTTAGTTGAGTATCCAAGAAAAATTCCTTCATCATTCCGAGCATCAAATTTTCCAAGATGATCACGATCATTCAGTATGTAACAGGTACACCCAAATATATGTACATGGCTCAGATTAGGAGTCTTGCCTTTCCACAGTTCGTAAGGAGTTTGAGATGCACCAGTTCTCAAATGAACTCGATTGCAAATATAACATGCAGTATTCACAGCTTCGGCCAAAAACCGGATAGCCACTCCCTTTGCATACAACATAACCCGAGCCATCTCCTGAAGAGTTCTATTTTTTCGTTCCACTATCCCATTCTGCTGTGGAGTCTTAGGTGCAGAGAACTCGTGGCTAATACCCACTTTATTACAGAATTGAGCAAATATGTCGTTTTCAAATTCCTTCCCATGATCGCTTCTGACCCGATAAACCTTGCCAATGGTGACACCCTTTTCATTTTGCAGCTGCAGACAAAGAGAGGAGAAGGCCCCAAAGGTGTCTGATTTTTCTGTAAGGAAGTTTACCCAAGTATATCTTGAGAAGTCATCCACACACACCATCACATATCTTTTCCCCGCAATGCTTGCAGTTTGCATTGGGCCCATCAGATCAACATGAACTAATTCCAGTACTTTGGAAGTAAGTAGGGCATTTATAGGAGGATGAGAAGACTTAATTTGTTTACCTTGTTGGCAGGGACCACACACACGATCTCTTCCCAATCTGAATTCAGGAATCCCTTGGACAGCTATATGGAGACAATTTTCTTCAGGTCTCTGTAGTTTAGATGCCCAAGTCTGTAGTGCCATAAGTCAGGTTTATCCAAGAACTAATTCCAGTACTTTGGAAGTAAGTAGGGCATTTATAGGAGGATGAGAAGACTTAATTTGTTTACCTTGTTGGCAGGGACCACACACACGATCTCTTCCCAATCTGAATTCAGGAATCCCTTGGACAGCTTTGATGGAGACAATTTTCTTCAGGTCTCTGTAGTTTAGATGCCCAAGTCTGTAGTGCCATAAGTCAGGTTTATCCAAGAACACCCTGTGGCATTTCACTTGATTGGATAGGACATAGCAGTGATCTGTCGTTCTGTTCTCTGTGAGAACTGTTTTCCCTCCAGATGAGACTAAGCATTGTGTCTTGGTGAAGTTCACATCATAGTTAACATCACTAGTTGGCTGATGCTAATTAGGTTTGCTTTCAGTCCTTTTACAAATAGCACTCCAGTCAGAGGGAAGACATCTGAGAGATCTAGATCACCCTGCCCCATTATCTCCCCTTTATTTCCATCACCAAAGGTGACAAAACCTTCTTTGGATGAATGAAAGTTATGAAGATCATTGCAGGAACCTGTCATGTGTCGTGAGCATCCACTATCAAAATACCAGCAGTTATCTTTCATAGCTGACAAGGAGGTATGGGCAACAAGAGCCAGATTTTCACGTTTGGATTTCCTCTTTCTTCTTAGGTCCATGTTGAGGGGCAAAAGAGAAGTTACCTTGGCCAGATTTCCTATTGATAATGTTTGTCAAGTAAGTTCGGAGTTTGTAACATCTAGGCCTGATGTGGCCTCTTTTATTGCAGAAATGACACGTTGGAACAAATCGATCAGCCTGTTTGACCCTTGATTTTTCACTAACAGGACCTCTTTTGACAGAGTTGGGCTTAGATTCATCAGGTATTATCTCCGGTTGATCATCCTTGATAGTAGGAGAGGCAGACACAAACTTTATTTTATCACCAGAGGATGAAGCTGAGTTATCTTCAATAGTCAAATCATGCCCTTGATTGTATAACAGTTTGTATCCAATAGAGATTCTGTCTCCATACGGCTTCTGATTTTGGAGAGCTTGATTCAGGGCAGCAGTGCCCGAGAGAACATGAGAAAGAGATTGCTTAGCTCTCACAAGTTCAGAAGTCAATTTGTATATCCCACTATCTTTGGAACACAGCTCCAATGTCATCTTCTTGAGTTTATCTTCTAGTTCACATTTACTATCATCAAGAGCTTTGTTCAAATCCTGTAGTTCCTTCACTCTCTTAGCCATATAGCTCCATTGTGTAAACATTTCCTCATAAGCCTTATTCTTCTCATCAACTGTTGATTCAGAATCAGACAAGGTGTCATCTCCCTCAACTTCTTCAGGGACAGATTCTCTGACCATAAATGCCATTACAGACTTATCATCCTTAGATTCATCACTAGACTCTTCTTCTTCACTATCACTCCATGTGACAGCCAAGGCCTTCTTTTTCTTAAGAGTATTTGCACATTCTGCCTGTATGTGGCCAAAACCTGAACATTCGTGACATTGAATCCCTTTTCCTTTCTTTTCTGATTGTTGAGACTGTCTGTTAGGACCAGGGAAGTTCCTTCTAGAAGTATTTTCCTTATTACCAGGATTAGTTTTCTTGAAGTTCTTCTTTAAGAATCGAGCATAATTTTTCGCCAGAAGGGCCAGATTAGCATCTGTAAAAGATTCAGACAAATCAACTTCTTTAGAGTTCTCTTCCTTATGGATAAAAGCAACTCCCATTTCAGTTTTCTCCTTCTCATAAATCTTGGTTTTCTTCCATTTCTCCCATCTCTCAAGAGTTAACTCATAATTTTGGAGTGACCCAATCAATTCATCTAGATCAAGGGCTTCAATATCCCTGCTTTCTTCAATAGACGTTACTTTGGACATGAATCTTTTTGGAAGAACACCAAGTAGCTTTCTCACCAATTTCTTGTTGGAGTAAATTTTGCCAAGAGCATAGGATTCATTAGAAATGTCACACAACTTAGCATTAAATTCTGAGACGGATTCATCTTCCTCCATTGACAGATTCTCAAAGGATTTTGCTAGAGATCGAAGTCGAGCCTTTTTAACAGCATCGGTTCCCTCATTCTTGATTTTTCAGCTTTTTCCAAGCATCTTTGGCAACTTCACAGTTCCAGATAACTTTCAGCTGATTAGTCAAGACAACATTGAAGAGGGCATGTAGAGCTTTGGAATTGAAATTAGCTCGTTCCATTTCGTCAGTAGTCCATTCACTGGATTTTTTGATCTTGTCTCCTTCCTCGTCAGTAACAATAGGAGGTGACCAGCCTTCGGCAACTGCCATCCAGACTCGTTCATCCATAGCCTTCAAGAAAGCTCTCATCTTCGTCTTCCAATAGGGATAGTTAGAACCTTCCAGCATGGGGGGTCTGGAAGTTGATCTTCCTTCTCTGAACATTTCCATTTCAGGTAGATCTGCACACACTTAGCAAAGAACTTTGTTGCACAACGAGATGAGACTCGTGGTGGGTCAGTTTTCCAGAAAATTACAGAATAAAGATTGACAGAGAAACTTAAACGATGTGCAGAAAATAGGACAAATCCAAGATCACAATTTCTTTACATGAAAAAGTTAGCTCTGATACCAATTGAAAGTCCTAATTACTACAAGTTCTAATTGATGATTCTTAACAGAGTAATTCTATGTTATGAACTGAACTTAAAATCAATGAACACAGAATTTACAAGCTTCCTCTACATTGGAAACGCATTCCAACCGAGTAGTGCTTGGGTTCCCTTGAACCGGGTACAGTAACTTTCACTAAACAATCAATTCAATTACAATTTCCAGTTCTGATTCTTCAAATCAAACAATGTAATCTAAATTGACTTTTATACAAAGTTACCTAATGCTTGAACAACCTCAAGCTTTGAGATCTAAACACATTTAGATCTCAGTACACAAGAAACACACAGCTGAACCACCTTCAGCAAAGTAATCTGAACTCCTTTCAGATCAAGCAGATTCGAACTCCATCTTCAACCTCAGGAAGATCTCTGGAATTTCTCTCTGCAAACTACAAAACAGAAAACAAAAAGAAGTTGTGCCCTAGCAGAGCAAGAATCAAGAAAATGATTCTAACCGAAGAGAGTTAGTTAGAACAACGATCCAATGAATTTATATCCTAAAGATAATAAAATCTGACTAACTAACCAACCAGCAAAGTACAGCTGGCACAAACTAACAAACACGCAGAAAGCTCACATGGCACTAAAATGCACTTAGTGAAATCAGATGCAACTAACTACAGAAAAGATGTTTATACAAACAAAAACTGATGCAGATATACTAAACAAAAGCAATATCTAATTTGCCACACAAAACATGACACTTACAGCCTCCACAGTATTCAAAGGATGCAATCTGGTGTTCTTACATTTAACACAAGGACAAAAAATTCTTCCATCACAATCTATGTGTTTAGATGCAAGTGCCATAAAGACTTGGAGACCTTCCCAATAAGTTAGATTTTTACGATTTCTCATGGTCACCCAAGACTTATCGATTGTCATCTACCAAAAAATTTACTTTAAAAAAATCAAATTGCCTAATGTAACCAAAATTTTATAATTTTAGGTACTAATTGAACTAACGGTAATCTTATGTCATTTTATGAAACTTTTTTAACTTTTATTTTAAATATTTATTATCAACTAAATAATTTTATTTATTAATTATTATTTTTCAAAATTACTTAATTTTAGAAATAATTTCATTAAATTTTTTAAATAATTTTTCATTTAAAATATAACTTGGTAACATTCTTTTAAAAATTACAAACTTATTATAAATTATTAAAACATAATTTTATTTAATAATCTCAATATTTTAACAAATTTTTTTTATTTAAATTATTTTTAATTAATTAAATAATATATTATTTATCTAATTTTTTTAAGTCTTTTTATTGTAAAGATTTTTTAATTATTAAATTAATTACTTATTTTATTATTAATTATTTATTATTATTTTTTTAAAAAAAAAATATACATGAAAAAATTTAGTTAAATTACTTAATTTTAGAATTAATTTCATTAAATTTTTTTAAATAATTATTAATTTAAATAATTTTTCATTTTAAATATAACTCCATGTCTTGAAGTCCATTATCAACCAAAGACTGTTGAAAACCTTGGATTAAAAAATCAGGATACCTCTTACCGCCCATTTTGTCATTATGAGATAAAATATTGTTAAGATCACCCATCACACACCATGGTAGATTAGAACGAGTAGCAAGAGTATGTAACAGATTCCAAGTAGAAGCACACCTACTCCTATTCGGTTCCCCATACACACCAGTGAAACGCCATTCCTGCACACCTTCAGAAGCAACTCTCACATCTATATAAGCATCAGAAAACCCAAACAAAGACACTTCATCCTCAATTTTCCATAACAACACAATACCTTCACTCCTACCATTGACATCTACGATTATCATGCCATCAAATCCCAACGTCACACGCACTCTCCATGTCTAAGAACGATTGGATAGAGTCTCACTGAAAAACACAATATTGGGCTTCTTTTGGATCACTAGATCCTTAAGGAATTGTAAAGTCCATGGGTTCCCAAGCTAATGGCAATTCTAAGATAAAATATTCATAATGATTGGTGGGCGTGGACACCAGTACCCACCAAACTCAAGTTTTTTGAACCATTTACCTCTTCACCCGTTGCCACATCACCCCTCACATCGGCCCCATCAATATCTTCCAAAGCCATTATTCTTCTCCTCTTCGTGTCAAGAACCAAAAGAAAAGTCTCCTCATTGATATCATTAGATATTTCCTTATTCTTAGCAGCTGGTAAGATATCTTCCACAATTAATTATAGGATCCCCATTAACAACCTTTGATGATCCTATCCCTACCTCACGTTGACCCGAAGTTTCTTCCACTATCATCGAACCCGACCCCAACACACAACGATTCCTCTCAACCATTTCCATCGTAGACCAAGACACCTCACCACGAGCCATGGTTTTTGCTACAGAATCATCGTCCATGGCAGCATTAAACTGCTTAAGCCATTTAGCTTTGATCATGTGGTTTCTACGTATAGGTCTCACTCGTATCCATTCCCCATATGGCTTGATTATCTAACCCTCTCCAACCTCGAAACACCGTGGACAAAAGCTTTCGGAATGTCCCATAATTCCACAAATAAAGCAGAAAGTGGAGAGATATTCATACTTAAAGTTAGTCCAGAACTCGATCCCACGGTATTGCGAAGCTTCTTACGTCTTTTTAATGGCTTTGTAACATTCAAAGTCACACGAACATGAAGATAATCCCGCCATAAGCCCATAAAATTCCTTTTATCCAATTGAACAAACTTCCCAATATAGTTTGCGACATCCTTAACAACCGTAGCAGTTTTAAACTCCGGTCTAAGATCATGCAATTGCACCCACATATCAACTTCATTCAAGGTAACCAATCTTGGATTTTCCCCTCGCTGCAACCTTTTAAAAATTAATAAGAACCTATTAAAAGTCCAAGGGCTTCGATTCATTATACTTTGGATGTCAATCTCATGATAAAATTGAAAGAGATAGCGATTACTATCCAATTCCTTGATAAACATTCCCTTCCTCGGCTGCCACAATGAAGCCATCATATGTTGCATAGCCTCAAAATCAATTTGTCTTTCAGTCAAGAACTTTCCAACGATACACCACCTGTCATCATAGTCATTACCATCCATAGCACTAGCATCAGAAGACAAGATAGCCTCCTCCTCCTCCACAATAGGAATATGCACCCCTATACCGTCTTCCATAATCGTACTACAACCAGCAGAATCCCGAAAGTGACAAATAAAACAAGAACCAACAAAAATCGAACCAGAAAAAACTAAAAGGAAAAACAAAAGAACCATGTTAAAAGACAAGACTAATGGGAAAACCTAATTAGTTTCAACACATAAAACTAATAATTTTAACCCCATAAAAATAATAATTGGACTTAAACTAATAACAGTAAATTAATAAATGAAACCAAAAACTAAAAACAGTAAATTAAACAAAAAAACGAAAGTCAAAACTAATAACAGTAAACAGTAAATAACAAAGAACACTCCAAATCATTCAAGATCACGGAAGCAGAGTCATCTGTCGTCGATCAACAACGAAACTCTCCTAGGCCGAACGACACTCCTGAACAGTTATCGTAGAAACTCCTAGACGAAAAAACGACACTCCTGGACTCGTCGACACGCAGGCAATGATCCTAGACTCGTCGATGCGCTGGCGACACTCCTGGACTCGTCTACACGCCAGCGACGCACCTAGACTCATCTACATGCCAGCGACGCTCCTAGACTCGCCTGTACGGTTATCGCAAAGCTTCTCGCCTTCTCGCCCCTCAACTCGTTGACTCGCCTGTAAGTTTCTCTCTCCTTGGTATTACGTGGTGACGTGGCAGAAGCTTCTCGATTTCACTACTACAAATTACACTATTCACGTCGGTCAACTCTACTGTTCATTTTTTTGACCGACGTGAATAGTAGGTCATGTATTTATGTGAGTGTTTAAAACTGACACTAAAAAACCATTATTTGTGTTTGTGGTATATTAGACGCTAATAAGATAATCGAGGAGAAAAAGAAAACTTAAAAATTTATTGATGTTCAGCGTCAGTTTTTAATGGTCGAGTATGACTCACGAAATGGCCTATTTCCTTTAAACCTAACTCGCAAAATCAGCTACCACTATTCATTCTCTTTCCAAATCAGGTTGCTTTGCTGATTTTCGACCTTCTTTTCCCTTAATCAACGACGAGTGGTCCTCATCTCCCCCGTCATTCCCCTTTCTCTGTGCGCCTCTCACCCCCAGTCAATCTCTCCCCTCTGTTTATTATTTCTTCTCTCTGAAGTCGGCACTGTACAGGTTCAACCTCTCTCTCATTAAGACCTCTCTTTTTCGCCATTCGACACCCTGTGGGGTTAGTCTTTACAAACTTTTTTTTTTCTGCTTAATGTTTTGTACTGGTTAGATATGTTTGGTAGGGAGTGAGTTCTCGCTTCATGAATTTTTAATCATTTTTTTTTTTATTTTGCTTGGATCTGAGTTGTCGGTGAGTGAAAGAAGTTTTCATCTTTTCTTGAGCCTTTTCGAAAAGGTAAGGGGTGTATTGTTCATGTGGAGTCAAAGTTTTAAATTGTTCTTTCATTTTGGTGTTAATTCCAGTGGTGAATGCAATTTTCCTAAAAAAACATTATCTTAGCTATGTGATTTATCTATTTTTGTTTCTCGAGAAACCATTGCAAAACACTTGAACTAATTTATATGTATACAAAATTCAGGATTCTAAGCTGTATTTTAGGAATTAATCAGTATTGAATGCTTAATGGAGCTAGATTTTGGCTAATTTAGATTACATTTTTTTTATTTGGTTAATCAGTTGGAGGAAACTTTCAGCGATGTTGGTGCGATTCGGCAGTGTTTCATGGTTACACAAGAGGGTAAGCTAAACTCTGCTCTGAGTTGCATTGAATTAAAAATTAATGGTGGTGTTTATGGTGAATGAATCTTCATTGTATATTTTTATTTCAAATACTTAGCAAATGTGGTTTTAACCAATGTACTGTATCATTGTTGTGTATCTGCTGTTTGTCTTTGTATAGAAGAGTTTGTGATACTTGTGTTCAATTATGCAGAATTTTATAAATCTCTCTCTCTCTCTCTCTCTCTCTCTCTCTCTCTCTCTCTCTCTCTCTCTCTCTCTCTCTCTCTCTCTCTCTCTCTCTCTCTCTCTCTCTCTCTCTCTCTCTCTCTCTCTCTCTCTCTCTCTCTCTCTCTCCGTTTTTTGTTTTTTGTTCAATCTGCTATCTTATTTATTTTCCATTCATATAAATACAAACCTTGTTACGTTTCCAAGAAAACAAAGTCCTATATTGTATCGCCGCTCTTTGTTTTTCTTTTGGTTTTGTATGCAAATACTCTGGTCTGGTGTATGCAGTTCCATTTTTCCTCGATGGTGTTCTAAGGTTTCTTTCTAAATTTTAGAACAATATATTTCTGGGCAGTGTCTTTGGAATCATTGGTTTTGGAATTGGACTGCCTCTTGGTCTCTTTATTGGGCTCTTCTTCTTTATTTACTCCAAGCCCAAGAAAGTTGAGGTAATGTATATAAATGTGTATATGTATATGTCATATGTCTTCTTAAAGGAGTTCATATAAGTCATGAATATGTTTGAAATGGTAAACTGGTTACTTTACCTTTTAGTCTTTCAACATTTATATCTAAAGTTCTACTTTTTTCTTAAGGAACTTAGTATTAAAAATTTGTTAAAGGAAATGGATTGGTATGAGTAGTATTCAATATTCTGACCCTCTTATAAAAATTTTCTGTTATAATTTTGTGCTCTTGAGAAACCCTTCCTGTAATAATTCTGTATCATGTGTTCTTTATAAGGAATTATTCTCTATGAGCATTTCCTCTCTTGTTCACACCATCTAGAGTTGAATTTTGAATGCTTAGTCTTATTCTTTTTTGTAAATAAGAAAAAGGTATTCATGATAGTATTGTTGAATACTTGAATACTAGTACTACTATTAAGGTGGCTCTAGCTATACAAATGTATTGTTGTACTGATTTTTCATATAATTAGTTTCATTTCAGGTTCACCCTTGTATTTATGACTTGATAATTTTAATTTCGTGATGTATAATCATATTTTTGTAGTTTAATTCTCAAAATCTATATGTTTCCCTTTCAAGCTAGTCTAATTTATTTACCTTAACTTTTTTATGCTATATGTTCTTAACCAGTGATTTAAGATTAGAGATTCTGTAGGTTTATTTGTTATTGCTTACTATTTTATTGGGGAAATAATATGATAATTGTTAATTTATCTAATGCTTAATAAAAAAAAAATAGTCTATGTGTTATACTTGATCTTTCTATACGATCAGCAGCAATGTTAATTTAACTTTTTTATGTTGTATGTTCTTTAGATGTTACGCTTGGAGTTCCTCGTATCAAAGAAATCATTAACGGAGCCAAAAGAATTAGTACTCCCATTATCACTTCAGCGCTAGAGTGTGACGATAATGTAAATGCAGCGAGGATAGTAAGAGGTCAGATGGAGAAAATAAGTTTGGGCCAGGTATGTAACATTTTTCCTACATCACTATTTTTGCTATTTGACATTTATCATAGCTTCTTTCCAGTTCCACATATTCATGTTCTTAAGTTGGTAGAATTATTATTATTATATTCAAATATCTTCAACAGAAGTATGTTTCAAACTATTTTTCTCTTATTCTGCACATTGCAAAGAGTATAAAGGTTGTGATAACTTCAAGATCAGTATCTGTAACGGTCATGCTTGACATGGAGACGATTAAGGATGCAATGCTGTCTATAAATGCTTACTTAGTTCAAGATTCAATATTACGAACTCCAAGAATTAAACTGAAGAGCAAGAGGTGAAAATCACTCAATAATATTTTTGTTGAAGAATCTTCTTATTGTTTCGTTTAACACTTAATAACATATCTTAATATTTAATTGACATATATTTTGCAGCATAGTAAGCCAATATTGATCTTAATTTCTCTCTTTCTATGTTTTGAGTACATTTATTATTTATGTACACTGCTATAGTATATGTTGATTTCATTTTTACAGTTAATAATAGTTCTAATAATGAAGATACTGCAGTTGATATTTCTTTATCAAAGAAACTGTTATGTCCTAGTTATTTATGCTTTCTATATATAATTCATTGTTTTACATTTTCTATGCTTTTGTATTTTCACTTTTAAATGACATGAAATTTCTAAAAATTAATTATAGTGGCAGGAGCATAAATTTCCTTGCAATAATAATATACAAACAATGATGAAGATGGACTACTACATCAAATATGAAGTTTAGGAGTTCATAATCGAGTGGGTGGGTTGTCCTTTGTATTTCTCGAGGTTAGTATTGTAGCTCATAATTTACTTTGTCTTTCAAAGTTAGTGCCATTTGAATTGGGATTATTCCCCCTTGTGTTAATCAAGCCATGAGACTTGATTATCCTAATCATGTGTAATTTTTATATTAAGTGATTAGTTAATAGAATTGATTATTAATTTTATATAAGTTTTAAAAATGTTATTTTAACTTTTTTTTTTGTATTATGTATGTACTATTATATAGAATTATTTTAAAATTTGATAATGCAAGTGAGAAAAATTGTATGAAAATTTGCAATTTTTTCTTACCTACATTTGTGCTTCATTTTATAAGTGACGCAATAAGTAAAAAAAAAAGTATTTTGGCAATTGATATGGTATTTTTGAACCGACGTAATAAATGTTTTGTGATAGTTTTAAAATGTCATAAACCATTTAGTGTCATTTCGAAACCGACGCATAAGATAAAATAGAAAAGTAAATCTTTTATGTCGGTTATTATAAATGTTGAAAATTGTTTTTTGCGTCGTTTTGAAAATGACGCTAATAAAAAATTATTTGCGATTACGGTATATACGTCGGTTTTTTAACCAACGTAAATTCTTTAAATGACACTTAAAAACCGACGGGAATTATACTTTTTGTAGTAGTGTTTGAAAAGTGTTGATTGGAAAATATATTCTAATTAAAGAGTGTTATGATGATTTTTTAAGGGATAGCGAGAAAGAAAAGACCGCACTAAGAAAATGTAAAAAAATCTAATAATAATTACAGTAAGTAGTTCATCAAAATAATAATAATAATAATAATAATTACAGTAAGTAGATAGTGGCTACTGGCTTCTTATTAGATTTATACCGTCCTATGGGTTGAACTAGTTTCAAGTTGTTTCCAGCAGAACATAGATAGTTGCTTCTTATTAGATTTAGTTGATATGTAAAAGTATTTATGTTATAGGAAGTTTTAAGCTTCAGTATTTAGGTTGTTATTTGGTTAAGCTAGATTAGTTCTTTCCAAACTAATTCAGTTTCTCTTGGTTGCTATCTACATGTGCTCCTGTAACAATTTCATTTACACAATTAATAAAATACAAAGCTTTCAAGCTTTTCTTTTCTCTCTGTTTTCCTCATACTTCTTGCTAAAATCATTACAATATAAGCAGGACTTATCAACTTCATACTTTCTCATAACAATAAATAAATAAATAAAAACTTGTCAACTATACTATATTAACCTTCACATATATAATAATGGTAAAATTTTATTTTCAAAATAGTACAAATAATTTGGATACAAATAATCATAATTCAGGAACAGGTAGGTCCTCATCCAAAGGTGGAGCCAAAATCCAAACCCCATTATCAATGACCATTCCTTTATTCTTCTCCACCCACCAAGACTCAGGCACCAAACACTCCTCTTTGAGACACGCCGAAGACTTGTTGACCAGAGCCAAGCTCCTCTTGACCTTCAGCTCGAACCCATCCTCCTCCCCATTCCACCCTGCCACCACGTGCAAACTCGCCTGTAAGTTATGCCAATCGCTCGGGTTCTTCGACTCTTTCAAGCTCGGAGACTTGCGTGTGTCTATCACCAGCTCTCTCGTCCCCACATCCACGTACCCCAACAACCTCCCCGGATAATGCGGTATCAGATCGATCTTGTTCCTTATGTGTAGAATCTTTAGATTCGGATACCGCTCCATCCTCTGCTTCAAGGCCTTGTTCCCTATCTGTGGAGATCCAAACACAAAAGCCGATACTGGAATGTCCGAAAACCCATTCTCCACTAAATCAAAAGCACTCACAATAGATAAACTCGCTCCGAGACTGTGACCTGTCATCACTATGCTTAGTTTCTCTTCTTTGTACTTCTCTCTCACCTCTTGGAGTTTCGTCAATAGTTGAACTCTAGCACTTGATTTAACGAACGGGGATTTCGGATCTGCCGATACGTATATGGTGAGCCAACCCTTCATCACCTTCGGGTGACTTTTATCGTTGTCGCTGTCGCTGTCGCTGCTGCTGGTGTCGTTTCCGAGTTCGTGTTTCGTATTCGGACTCAGTAGCGACTCGGCTGACTCAAGCTCGGCTCCTAAGACGTTGACCCACTCGTAGTTCCGAGTGGTGCCACGCCACGCCACGTAGACTTCGCGGCGCCCTAAGGCTCTGCTGACGTCATCGTTGGTGATTGCGATGTAGCCGATCCAGTTGGACTCGCGATCCCATGACTCGCGGGACATGGAGTGGAGAATGAAGGCCTCGGGGAGGCTAACACGGGCGGTGGCGTAGAGGAATGAAACGACGTCATAGTGAGTGTCGTTTTCGAGCATGACTTTTGTAAAGAAGGAGTTCTTGCCGTAGCGGCTGGAGCCGCAGTACTTGGAGTTTGTGTCGTTGTTGAAGGCGTCGTATGTGGCTTGGCAGAAGTCTCCGCAGCGGAGGATGAGTTTTCGTAGGGAGAGATTAAGCGGGGCAAGAAGGTTGTCCCAGTTGTTGCTTCCGAGGAGTTCTTCCCACTTCGGCGAATAATCTGGTTCTTCTCTGCTACTGATATCCATAGTCACGGGCCACGGAAAAGTCTCCAGAGATTATTGAGTGTTGACTGTACGTAGCTGTTGATGTGGGAGTGGGTGGTGTTTGTGGTGGTTTTTTTTATCTTGATTAAGATTTAAGATAACGATTGCTTTTCTTTGTTTGTATATATATTGGTGTCGTCACTGTTTAATATTTGTTTTGGCTTAAGAACGTGCTATACTATTTCCCCCTCACGTCAATATTAATTAATAATCTCTCAATAATATTTTAAATAATATCTGCACTCTTGTATTATATGTACTTATTATTGTTAACTACTTGATCTTACTACCCATCGAATCCAAAAACATCTCAGGCTGGCATATAATGATGTATATTATACTATCAAATTTTATATTTAAACGTAGGACCATTGCATAGCTTTTGAAAAAGTTGTGCCAAGTTGTCTTTAAAAGTATTTGGTAAGCAATTAAGAATTAGTAAGAAAATAGGAAAAAGTTACATGATAGAATAGGTTTTGAATCTAAAATTATTAGGTAGTGTAATTATTAGAGATTACATATTAGAGTAATTATATTTTATTTTAAAATACAATATGTGTTTGGATTTTAGGCAGTAATTGTATATGAATTTTTATTTTTATATTTTATAAATGAGTTGGTAATTATAGAATTTAATAATTAATTATTTAAAAATTGTAATGTTCTATAATTACCCAGTGTAATTATCTCGTTGAATAAATACACTAAATTTTGTCATTACTCAAAATTATACTCAATTCTAATTACACACTTTTTAAAGGGAAATTTATGTACTAACTTTTGTTATTTTTTTACAAAAATACTGCCTGGTGGTATTTTTTACTTTTTTACTGTATTTTTTTATAAGTTTCATACTGTAGTATACTGTGTTAAGTTTTCACTGGTGTTTTACTAGTGTTCTACTGTTGTTTTGAGTTGTTATGCTTTGTGTTTTACTGGTGTTTTATAAAAACACGGTATTTTTGAAAAAATTTCCGTGTAACAGTATTTTTGTAAAAGTTAACCCAAATTCTAGTATTTTTGTAAGTTTCCCCTTTTTAAATGCACTATAAAAGTTAAAGCTTCCACATCTCAATTTTTAAAAAATATTATTTTAATTAAAATAATAAATTTATTTATATTAAAATATATTTACTTAATAATTATATAGTATAAAAACTGAAAATATTTAAAATAAATAAATTAATTAAGACAAATAATTAATATTTAATTGTCATTTAACTTTTTTTTCAAAAAAAAATATATTTATAAGCTATTTTTTTATTTTCATAATGTTATGTAAATAAACAATTTAGAGTTTTTTAAATAATATTTTATTATATGTGATAAAATATAATTTAAAAATACTATAAAATATTTTTTAAAATTATTTTTTATAAAAAACATATAATTCATATGTTGAGAAAACAATTATTAAATAAAGACATAAATAATGAATATATCATGTAACATAATTTATTATATATCAGTGATTATAATAAATTAAATTATAATATCATTATTATTATAATTAGAATCTTAACATTTCATAGCACTTTTAAATTTATAATTTACTCGCAATTATTTTTTCTCACAATACAACAAGAACTGTTTTTCTCCACAGTACAGTTGTACCAAAATAGTCCTAAAATTTTGAAATTCCATTTTTATTATTAACGAATTAATTATTCAAATTAAATAATTAATTATTGTATTGTTACTATAAGATACTTAAATAGACACTGTTTGAATAGAATAGATATATGTTTAAAAATATAACTAACAAAAAGTAAAACGAACATAAAGTTATAAAGAACACATGAAATTATACATGGTATTAGTTCTCTTTTTCAGATTGCTACTAGTTCACAGGACCACACCCAAGGAATAAAATTTATTAGAAGAATTTCAAAGTGATTACAAAACAAAATTGTCTTATACAAAGAAAGACTCCCTCTTTGAATTTTTTGCAACTCTTGTAATATTAACGCCTAATCAAATTTGTGAAGTACTAAGATCTTGAACTCCCTTCAAATCGTAGCACTTGCACGCTTTCTCTTGAAGAGTGTCTCATTTACACTCTTCCTCCTGAAAAGAGTCTCATGAACAAGTCTTCTCCCAAAGCTTGATGAATGATATCCAACTGTGTTCAACCTGCACAATTTTCATAAAGAAACAATACAGAAATAACACAGTAATAAAATACTAAGAACATGTTTGACTAAAGCTCTTCACACAACAAAAATACTCTCTAAATTTGAAAATAACATAGAAGAAAATACATTAAGAGAGCTAATGAAAATCAGCAAACCTAAGGATGTCTTTATACCCTTTAAAAACCCTTTAGGTCATGGAAGAAGAATCAAGAAATAATTAGGCATTAAATGAAAAATCTTCCCAAAAGGGAAAATTAGAATTCGTTCAAACAGACTATCAATCTGTTCAATCAAATTCATTACACTTAGACAATTTTTTAACAAAAGTTTCCTTAAATAAATAAGAAAATAAATTGTACAACAATGATACAAGTTGTAGACTGTTTCTTGAGAAAGAAATCATATCACAATGAATAAAATGAATAACAATTCTTTCCTTAAAAATACAAAGTCAATACAAAATACTCTAATTAAGGAAATGACATATTTATTTAACCAAATGAGTAATAATCTAATTTAAAAGACTTTTCACAAGGTAATTTTTAAAAAATCATAAAGAAAATTACATAAATAATTTCAAAAATCTTTTTGATAGTTATGTTGTCTATTTTATCAAATATGGCTATAAAGAAATTTACAATCTCTCTTTTTAGCAATTCGATCAAATATTAATAATAAGTATAGAGATAAAACTCTTTCTGCAAACATTCATAACTTATAACAAACATATAAATGAAACTAAAACTAAACTGCCCTCAAATAAGAAAGTCTAGAGTTAAACAAAGCAATTAAACAGGTTTTTGGAGTATCTACTCTCCCCCTTTGTGTCCTTTAATGCAGCCAAAGAACTAAATTCAAAAAATAAAAAAAGATAATAAACGTAAGACAAAATAAAGTATCAATGCTCTTAAGGCAAAAGACATAAAGAAAAGAAAAATAAACTAAACTTCAAGGTCCTTGGACAAAGCTTTATCAAGGTTTTATCAAAAAGTGATAAAATTTAAACTTTAATAAATAAACATAAATTATATTATATTTATAAAATTCGAGATCCCGTATCTACATTTTTTGATTGTACATAATCAAAAGATGTCGCACAGCGACTACAAAATCGTGAGCCCTAGCTGTCCCGAAGATCTGACACTTCAAGTCGAACTGTCTCGATATATACAATCTTCATCTAGTTCCAAACTCAATGTCGTTCAACAATAGCTTTGTCTTTACCTGCACATAACATAACATCTTTAAGTCGATAGACTCAGTAAAAAAAGCATAAAACATAACATGTAAACTAACATGCGGCTAAGCACCCATACACCTATTAACAAGTCATAAACTATGTTAAACATGTATAACTGAGTCTTGAACGTTCTTGACCATAGTACAGTTGACCATAATACTATATTCACTCAGTACTCTAGTCGTACTAGTGTTGGTAGTATTAATCTATACTATAAGTACAACTAGCCATAATACCACACCCACTTAGTACTCTGGCGTACTAGTGTTGGTAGCACTAGTTCATGCTTTTAAAAGTATAACCAACTATAATACCACATGCACTTAATACTCTAGCGTACTAGTGTTGGTAGCATTAGTTCATACTTTATGAATTGCTAAAACATATATTCACGATATCAAGATGCAATCATATATACATCAACTATCGTTCTAACAGATATGTCATACATCTGAAAATCATAAACATAAACATATGTATGTGAGTTATACTAGTCTTACCTTAATTTCAATTTTAGGTGTGTCAGTCAACCTAAGTGGAAATAGCTGCTGGTAATCGGAGGCTCTAAGTCACAATTCTAAAAAAAAAACTGATAAGTGTTGCCATAACACTTTGGGGAACTTAAATTCAAAACTAAAAATTTTTCTATTGATAGATATCATGAAAATACCCTAAGTATTAAGAAAACACTCAATTGGGGTCCCAAGAAAAGTCTCAAAATAGACGATCCATTTTAAAAACGGACTCCTAAATTTTGCCTAAATCAGACGGTCCTCAACTCCACTGCCTAATTTTAAAAATTGCATGACTCATTCGATTATAAGCAAACTCTTACCAAATTTCTTAGAGTACCTAAAAACATCATAGTGAACATTTTTTATGAAGAAATCTTAACCCAATTCGCAACAAAATTTAAGTTATCATAACCAAGTCTGGTTTGAGTTCTTTGAACTCAAACTTGCATAACTTTTGCTAAAACAACCCAAAACAGTTCAAACAACTTCTAAACAGCTCTAAATAACCTTAAGAAGTTTTTCCTAGCCTCCCTAAACTTCTTCAACAGGTACAAGTACAAATAGACAATGAATACTAATGAAAACCCTAGAAAACCAATAAATTTTTTGTTAGGTTTTACCTTAGATGTTTGGAAGAGCTAGGGGTTGAACTCCTTGATCAACTTCAGCAAGAACTATGCTTGAAAATGGTAGAAACTTTTGGTTTTTGGCCCTGGTTCAGAAGCCACGAAGGAGAGGGAGAAGGAGAAGGTGATTTGGTATTTTTTTTTTACTTTCCTTTTGCTTTTGACTTGTGTTTTTATTTTTGGTTTCCTTTTTACTTTGTTTTTCCTTTTTGTTTTCTTCCCAAGCAGTTGGTCATCCTCAAAAAGGATGAGCCACGACCACATATCCCTTCCAAAAAAGTGACTAATCACTTAGGGCAAAAAGACTAAAATGCCCTTACTTCCTTGCTAAGTTATCTTGTAAGCCTAAGGGTAAAATGGTCCAATTCTATTATTTTGTTAAACTCTGATATTCTAAGATATCCAATAATATTTCCCTGTAAAATACTTGATACAAATTTATATCCATGTGACTAAAATTTTCATCCGACCTATTTATACTGTTATCGAGCATAAAAATATGAAAATATGAAAGTTCATATATAGCATGCATATCACACCTATAATTTAATAAAATCTCTAGAATCGATTAATAATAATTATAACACATACTTTCATGAAAATAAGATCCATAAAGCATAAAATGCATAAATAATCACATAATTAGATTAATTAGTGCTAAGTGTCCCATTATCCCCCCGTTATTAAGATTTCATCCCCAAAATCTAACCTAAATAAACTCTAAATATTGAGTCCTCATTTAAGACTGTAATTCTCAGGTGGCCTCTTCTACCTTGTTATTCTTCCAAAGTACCTTGACTAAGGCTATAATCTTGTTTCGTATTTTATCCTTTTTATCAAGGATCTAAACTGGTTATTGCTCATAGGATAGATCTAATACCAACTCTAGGGCATTATAACTCAAGACACGAGTTGGATCAGACACATACTTTCTCAGCATTGATACATGAAAAATATACTGGCAATGCTGGAGGTAAAGCTAGCTGATAAGCTACTTGTATAACCTTCTCGAGTATTTCAAATGGCCCTATGAACATGGGACTTAACTTGCCCTTCTTTTTGAATCATTTTACACCCTTCATTGGTGAAATCCACAGGAAAACATGTTTACCTTACTGAAACTCTACTTTCGGCACCTAGAACCAACATAACTCTTTTGCCTACTTTGAGAAGTAAGCGTTTGTGCCTTGATCTTTTCAATGGTGTCACTGGTCTTTTGAACTAACTCAGGACCCAAATACTTTTTTTCTCTAGTTTCATCTTAATGAATTGGAGATTGACACTTCTGTTGGGAATTATTTTACCAGGATCTTAGATCTACTCACAAGTATGTTTATTAACATCCTAAATATGAACTTTCTAAAACGATAAATTAAACACATATAAAGTTAAGAAAACCTTACATTGATGCAGCGGAATAAATGTCTCCTTCCACTCAGATCTCTAACCCTTGATTCCTTTCTGTAGCAGAGTATAATCAAGATCTGAGCCCGAATGTCCTCCTTCTTCAAGTTTGATCCTTCACAGTCTTCCAATCTATGATTGAGTTACTGCTTGCTGTGTGTGGGCACTTACTCTTTCACTAGGGTCACGAAAAAGATGAAGGGAAAAAGAGAGAGAGGTATTTCGGCCAAGGTAGAGAGTGAGGAAGGCTCAGTTTTCTGAAGAGAGAAATTTCTGTCAGAAAGCTAATCTGAAAACTTGTCAAAGCATGTGTTGTGACTGAGCCATCACTTTCTATTTATAGGCAACTACTAGGTTTAGGTTTAGAATTATTTGGCATTAAAATAATGAAAATAATAATTTGAAAAAGCCTTTTAAGTGGCCGGCCATATGGTGTTATTGGGCCTCACTTAATTTTACAATTTTATCAAATTTTATCTCTATTTTCTCAAAAAAGCCAATTTTCCAATTCTAACCTTTTAAATGCCGAAACTAATTATTTAATAACTAAAATAGATTATTAAATAATATTGTCATTTAATTTAATTATTAATTAGACATATAAAGTCCATTAATAAATAAATAAACCTAGAAAACTCTTTTCCTTACAATTTCGCCCCTGTTTAGTGAAAATTCATAAAATTAGACATAGTCTAACTTTAGAATTATAATTGATCAATCACGAATCAATTAATGAGTCTTACAAGCAGAATGTTCTCAACTAGAATGGGGACCATGGATCTATATGCTGAGCTTCCAATAAGTGAACCAAATTTACCAAGTAAATTCCTACTTATTAATTCTTCGTTGAATCCACTCTTAGAACTTAGAATTGCACTCTCAGACTTATATAGAGCATATTGTATGTTTCACGATACCAATATACTATCTCATTTAACCATTGTTATAATCTTATTGTGATTTAAAGATCCTCTATATAGATGATTTACATCGAGATGGGATTTCTTTACCGTTCTCACCCCTCAATGTATTTTGCCCCTTAAAACACTTAGCTACCTGTAAATGGTGTTTAGTGATCTAATAATTAGTCAGTTAAACAAGAGCTCATCCATTTACTTCTATTTGCTAAGCTCGAAGGGAATCATCACTTGACTTCTATACACCAAGTAGGCTATAGATTCCATATTTATGTTCAAAGACTCCCACTCAATCATACTATCATGTTCCCAAAATATACGTATCACCCTGACCCGAAAGTAGGCTTAACTAATAAATCTAAGAACATGAATAGCACTCCTGAGTTGAGCCTAAGCATATCAGGATTTAGATTCTTTTAATCTTAAGATCAACTACTGATATTGACTTGGAAAGATATGTATAACGGTAAGTTTGTAATATCTTAACTTAGTTGCAATATCGGTCCAGTCCAATGTATACTCCATACATTCGAAACTAGTATACTTTACTAATGTCCTGGAAAGAACATAACACTTACTCCAAGTGTAAGTACACATCATCGCTGATTATCACATTAGTGTAAATCCAATAACACTGATGAAACAGGAACCAAAACTTTTGATTCATATGATCACAAACACATTCCACTGTGTTGACGATACTGTAATTGTGAATAAACATATGATCTGGATTTAACTGATTTTGTGTGTATGAATGTAATAAACATATCAAACATATTAAACCATTAGCATGTAGAATTCATGCAAACATCAATCACTTCAAATTTCTTATATTGATAACTAATCAGATTGTAAAGAGTTTTATTTAGGGCATAAAACCCAACAACTTCTTACCATACAACAACTCATAGGGAGCCATCCCTATTGTACTCTTATATTTGTTATAAGAAAATTCTATCAATGGTAGGTACTTGCTCCATAAACCTCCAAAATCTAACACACAGGCTCGTAACATGTCCTCCAGAATTTGAATATTATCATTTCTCGCTTTCATCTTCATATTCTTTAGAAGTTTTGATTTCTAATCTTGACTTTTCTGCCACAAGTTATTAGTTGGCGAGTTTCAACCGTCAACATCTAGTTGTGTGCAATCGACTATGGTAGAAGCTGTAGGAGTCAAAGAGATTCTTAGTTGGATCAAATATCAGAATCTTTCTCAAGTTGTTATAGAGACTGATTGTCAAATAGTTGTTCATACAATCCGTCATACTCTTCAAATATCTTCTCTATTTAGGCTGATTATTTTCTTATTGTAAACGTTTACTTTTTTCTTAACACAATGTCTCTATTATTTTTGTTAAACGATGTGCGAACAAGGCGGCCAATTGTTTGGCTCGTGTTGCTTGTTCTTTTTTAGATCGTCGATTCAGTAGGTATATATATATATATATATATATAGAGAGAGAGAGAGAGAGAGAGAGAGAGAGAGAGAGAGAGAGAGAGAGAGAGAGAGAGAATGTTAATTTTTTTTCCCTTTTGAAATGGTAAAAAAAAGACTAATTAAGATTTTTGTCCCCTGAACTTTGACATCAACCAAATTATGCCCCTGAACTTTTCAACCAGTTAAAAATTCCGCTCAAACTATTGAAATTGTTGGATTTAAAGAATTATGTCTAATTTTATTCAATTTTGCTAATGTAGTAATTGTCCATATATTAAATCATGTCCTATACTAATATATGTCTCTAAACTTTAACATATACAAAATAGTACTTCTATATTTTGTAAGACTTTCTTTAGTAAAATTAGACAAAAGTTTTTAAATCTAACAATTTTAATAATTTAGATGAATTTTTAACGACATAAAAAGTTCGTAAGACATATTTTAAAATTAAGAGAGCAAAAATCTAAATTTATCACACAAAAAAAAAATTGAGAAATTACATTTCTTTTAGTACTGCAAGTGTAAACCTTGCATTGCCTTAAACCTCATAAACCCCGCAAAGGCCAAAGCCCGAGTTTGCCCGGTTCTGACTCTCACTCTCCCACTCCCAAACACACATTCTCGTCTGGTTTCCATGGCGGCCCTTAGGCTCCTCGCGGAAGCTCGCCGCCATTACCTAGCTTCCCCTTCCCACAATCTACCTCTTCCACCAGCTCTCCGATTTCACAGATTTCTTTGCTCCTCCTCCCAACCATTATCCGAATCTGATCCAAACCCTTCCCCACCCGAACCCCCAATACGATCCACGGAGTCTGTACCAATACAGCCTGTTTCGTACGCCATCAAACCCAAAGACCAGTCTCCGGCCGAAGAAGAGCTTCCTCAGTCAACAACTCCGCCGCAACAACCCCGTGGGACTCGCCAGACGCCGAACGAGGAAATCCGCTCCAACTGGACCCGCGAGGATGCACGGTTCATGAGGGATGTGCCATCCATTACGCCGGTCTCGTATCCTTCACGCACAGCGCCGTTGCCGGAAGACAAGGTTTCGGCCGAAAATCCGGCGACTGAGAGCGATGAATTGCAGAGGGAGAAACAACAAATCGAAATGGAGAATCGAATGAGGAGGAGAGTGTTTAAAGTTCTGGAGGAGGACAAGGTAGTGGCTCCTTTCCCAATGTTAATTGATGTGGAGAAGAAGGAGAGAAAACCTATTCTTGATTTAATGGAGGCAATTCGGCAAGTCAAGGTCAGTGTAGAGGTTTCTCTTTTTTTTTTTCCCTGTTTGGTTTCTGAGAATAAGTAGTATAAACCCTCTGTACTAATCTTATATGTTATTTTCTAGTTTTCAGGCTAGTGCCAAATGCAATTTTGATGAAACTGTTGAAGCACATGTGAAATTGGGTATTGATGCAAAGCGAGCGGTAAGAGACTCTTATATAGCAAAAGACTTCTTTCTAGTCAAGCTTGATTTTCTCTTATATGTATGAACAATTGGAGTCTTATAGGTGTGAACTGGCCTGATTGTTGGGGCATTTAGTTTGTTATAATAATCCTTCTATAGGGTTGTCAAATTTGGCCTTCAGATTTTCAGTGTTATGAAGTATTTTTGTGAGTGATTTTAACATATGAATGAGTAATTGAAACTTAATTGGTAGGTTCTTCATAATTTAATTTGTTTTATCATATGGTTTTATACACCTGGACATAGCTTGTTTGAGATAACTATAGAATCATTTCTCATTGATTTTCTTTTTACACCTTTTTATCTTAATATTTCAGGGACGAGGAGTTCGCGGTAACATGACTCTGCCTCATGGTAGTGGGAAGGTATTACTTAAAAATCTTGAATAATCGTTTGTTGTAACATTTGTTAGCCACTTTAGTTGAAGCTGATTGCCTTAACATTTTCAAATATCAGGTTGTAAGGGTTGCCTATTTTGCTGAAGGGGAACTTGCAGATGAAGCTAGAGCAGCAGGAGCTGATATTGTTGGTGGTGCCGAACTCGTAGACGAAGTTGCTAGTATTGACCTAACTTCCCTCTCTATATGTCCAATTTAAGTTTTTAAAATAGATAATTCCATTACCTTTTTTCACATTATATATCTTTAAATCATATGTCGTTGTTTCCTTGTTATTCATACTTAGCTTTGGATAAGTACAAGCTTTCAATTATAATCAATTTAGGTTATGGATCTGAAACTTGAGCTTGAATCTTTGCAGGCAGTAACAAGCTTAATGTTGACAAGTGTTTTGCAACAAATGAAATGATTCTTCGAATGGGAAAGGTTTTCTAAAAATCTAATGCTGTTCCTAGTTTGTATTAGTGATTTTGAGTTTTTTTTTTTTTTTTTTTTCAATCTAATACTGTTTTGACTTTCTTTTTTCAGATTTCAAGGATTCTTAGAGAGCGCGGTCTTTGGCCTGATCGTAAAGTGAGTTCATTGTCTTCTATCTTTGATTCAAAAATTATTTGAGATGAGTGAAATTGTTATTTTTGTACTAATACATTGTATAGCTAGGCACTGTGACAAATGATGTTTCAGAGGCACTCAACAAAGTAACAAGTCATACGGACTTTAAAATGGACAAGACATCCATTGTCCACGTTGGAGTTGGGAAGGTACCAATTTATTTGTTATAAAACATTCTGTTGCATTCAAGGAGTAGTTTGCTGGAGACAAAGTTATGTGCTTACATATTTATTATTTTCTATTTTTTTTTTGTTATATGATGACATTATTATTACTCTTCAGGTAAGCTATTCAGAGGATTTTCTACGTGAGAATATTGGTGCATTTGTAAACGCTCTTCTGCTTGCCAAACCTCAAGGCTTGAAAAAGGGTAACTGATGCTGTTTTTTGTTTCCGCAAACATTATTATAGATGTACTAATAGCTATGACTTGTCAATACACTGCCCTTTACTTCCTATACTACCACATCATAGCAATTTACCAACTATTAAATGAATAATTCGATGTTTAGGACCAACAGTCATAAATGAATTTCAGATGAAGGAATATTAACATGTCTCTTCACCTAATACATGCTTAAAATGGTAACTTAAAGAGGATTGAGAGAGAGAGAGAGAGAAAAAGGATTATATTTTCCTCAATGCTGATTAGCAATGTTAATTTAACATTATACAACTGGCCATACTCGATTCAATATGTTTGGCTAGCTCAGAGTGATGTTTAGAAACTCTAGATTTCTTTGAACAAGAACAAGATCAGAAACATTTTTAGTCTTTTCTCAGTTTTATATACTTGTAACTTTTCAAGCTCAAGGTTCACCTTCCTTAGTTGAATATTTTCCTTCACAAGGACTTTAGCTATTTGCTTGCTTACTTGTGTACTTACTTTTTTCTGCAGCATCCAAATACGCAGGGTATATCACATCCTTCCATATATGCAGCACGGTCAGCCCTCAAAACCATTTCTTTTTCGGACACTTTACATCTCATTCAAATAGTTTTAGCCATTCCATCTATTATTAGTAACATTTCACATTGGTTACATACACAGATGGGCCCAGGATTCCCTGTCTCTATACAATCAATATCCAAGGCCGCAGATCATTACAACAAAGTGCACCTTAAATGATGCCTTTGCCTCTTATGTGAGCTGACAAGTCCAGCGTAGAGCAATATTCCATTTATTCTACTTCTCAAGTCTTTTCAACTTTGAAGAGTCTCAACCGCTAGAAGAGGTGAATGTCCGAGATGAAGGTGTTTCCTTTGTTTCAATCTATGACTCCCTTGGACCCTTATATACATCAAAGCAATAAACAGTCAGGTTATGTAGGGGTTACCCATTTGAACAGATTGAAAGTTTTGCTTGCGTTTCTTACTCTTGCTGTAGTCTGCTAAGTTATTAAAGCTATAAATGATATCTCTTAACAATTACACAGTAAGATCAACGTCAAAAACTTTTTTTCTTTGTCGTTTTCTTTATGTTTGTAGGTAGAGAGACTATTATTCCCCTCTCAGCAAAACTTGTAATCAGATGAGCAAGAGACAGTCATGTTATGACAATCGATTCAGATTCTACCTGAATGAGTAGAGTGAAAGCTGTATTGAGGATAAATATCACTGTCGATGTCATTCATTTGGTTTTAAAACTTTTCCTAAACGATACTAACTTTTGTCGTTTGTTCATAACGAAGGATATTCATCAAATGAGTGCTTTATCTGTTGCAAGCAATAGCGTTTGCCACTCAGATTGAAAATACAGTAGTGTCATGTAATCCTACATTGTAGAAGACGAATTTCACTCGCATTGTAACTCATATATTCCGATCTTTCTAATTCATGGCCTCCAGGAAAAAACCTCGCCCCACCCTAGAGCCACCAACCTAGTGGTAGTGCAAGGCCCACCTCTCTACATACAATACATTAGGCCATTGACAAAAATGCATCACTAGAAAAACCTAAAAACCATAAATAAATGCACTTGTCGAAGGATAAAGGAAAAAGTGTCTAAGAGTAACGAGTTAAGCTAAGAACCACATGCAGTGGCCACTAGCGATGCATATTCAGGTGTGTACCAGATTTTGGGCGCATTCGAGTTTTGAGTTTTAAGTTTGGGAAAATCAATAATGAACCCACCCGTATGTGTGTCGGGCTTGACTAGGTTTTGGGTCGATACGAGTGGGACAACCGGGTTGGGCCTTGTCTACATTATTTTATTATTCTTATTATTATCTTTTTTTTACATTTTGGTTAGCAGAGAGCTCAGATTTGGAGCCAAGCAACCACCACCGCCGGAGTCGAGGAGATGGCTTAGAAGGCAGCGACAACAATCATTAATAAAACTGAGACAAAAAAAGCCCAAAGGTGTCAGGTGGTCATTACCTAGCTGCGTAGGTGTGTGGGGAAGGAAGGAATGGGAGTTGGTTTGCTTTGTTTGGATTTAGGGTAAAATAGATATGAGAGAGAGAGGATTTGTTTTGTTTGAATTTAGAAAGAGTGAGAGTATTTTTTTTAAAGAGTAATTTGCGGTTAAATTTCAATTGCATTTAATCTTCTAAATTTAAATTTTGGCCAGTGGTAAGTGGTCAGTGGTCGAGTCGCTACCACCCCTACCATAACCAGAGGTAGGAGGAGTAGGGGCTCCACCAGCAACCTAAGTCCCCTCGGGACTCCTGGGTGCACTCAACTACGCCCTCAGCTCGTAGTGCCTTTTCCACCATGTCAGCATAGGTGGTGTTGTCGTCAGTAAAAATCATAAGGTCATGTTTGATTTTTAAATTCAATCCATCCAGGTACTTTTTTTTCTTGTTGAAATCGATTGGCACAATTCTCGAGGCCAACCTAGCCAATCGGTCGAAATGAGTTGTGTATTCAATAACACTCATATTTTCCTTTTGAGTCACCTGAGTAAATTCTTTTCTTTTCGCAATTCTGACCGCCTCGTTGTAATACTTTGCGTTGAACAACTCCTGGAACTCTTCCCAGGTAACAGTAGTAACATCACGAGTCAAGGACACCATGTCCACCAAACCAAGGAAACCTCCTGCAACTGGAATGTGGCACAGGCCACTCTGTCATTGCTAGTGACGCCCATCAAATTCAAAATTCTTGTAATAACCGTCAGCCACTACTCGGCTTTTATTACATCGTGACCTTCCAGAAAGACTGGAGGTGCCTCCTTGCAAAACCTTTCATACAGTGGTTCCATTCGGTTTACTGCAGTAATCGGCCCTGCCTGTACAGCAGCGGCAGGAGCCACCTGCATTTCTGGAGCAGGCATTGTAAGAGCACCCTGCTGCCTCAGGCGTCTGATTTCTTCGTCTTGCTCATTGATTTTGGCTTGCATTGCTGCAAACTTGTTTTCCCACTCCTAGGCAGCCTGCAGTGGGTTAACATCTCCCTGACCACGTGCCCTGCCTCTAGGGCCTCTTCCTCGGCCACGTACATTCGAGGGAATTTGAACTCCCTGATTGCCACTGGATTTGACCGAGTTACCCTGATTCCTAGTGTTTCATCTGGCGTCCATGATATTAGAACAACCAGGAAAACCAAAAGCTAGCCTGGTCAGATCACGATCAAGAATAACTTACTGATTACCGCTTATTTTGGAAATTAAAACATATGCCTATTCAGCTATCAAGCTACTAACATGCTTCCTATCAAACTTTTCTTATAACATACTAATCAAATAAACTACTAAAGCAATAAAGGCTTATTGAATCGTGAGTCGAGCTGATCGCTGATGATGATTGTACATGTCGTGACGATCTTCAGAAGATAACCTGGCGACTGTGATACCAAATTGTAACACCCTACTAGTTTAGGCTTGTTGACATGATTTTTAACTTAATTGTGCAACTCGTTGCTAATCAACGAGTTTATTAAAAATCGTAAATAATTAAAACTTTATTTAACTATTTATAAATACTAAAATAACTTACTTATATAAAATTGGGATCCTGTTTACAAAATATTTACAAAAGTTTCATAGTGTATAGTACAAAAGTTGTCGCCTAGTGACTATACAAAATATGTCTAGCTGTCCCAACGACCATGCAAACAATATTTCTGAGTCGGCAGACTCATTAAGAAAAGTATAACAATAACATAACTATAACTCAGATTATAATCAGGCGCCCATACACCCAACCATAACCAAATCCCTGTTTCCAACACGGTACTGAGTCAAGAACGTTCAAACGACAGTACAAGTGACCATAATATCGGCTTATACTCGGTACGCTATGTACTCTAGTAGTACAGTACTATCGACCATATTATTAGCCTATACTTGGTACGCTAGTCGTACTCTAGTAGTACGATGTGATATTGTCGAATAATACTTAAGCCAACATACATTTATCGATATCTAATATAATACTAAATATACTGATACCGCTATTATAATGTAATCTAACAGGCTTAGCTAACATGTACGCTAAATATGTAAATACATATGCATATCATTATACTAATCTTACCTTGTTTTCGAATTTAGGTATGCCGGCCAACCTGAGTGGAATAGCTGCTCGACAATTTACAAGCCCCTAAATCACATTATTCGTAAAACTGATGAGTGACACGTTAAATCACTTTTCGGGGACTTAAACTTGAAACTAAAATTTTCCCTATCGATGGATAACATAGTAATATCCTAAATGTTGTAAAAATGGGAAAAATTAGGGCTCCCTAAAATGCCCCAACTGGTAGACCGGTTCCCCAATTGGAATTCTATGGGGTTTCTTAGGGACCAACTGGAATTTCGGTTCCTACAGGTCCCCTTGAACCAAAATTTTGATTTAGTGCAGAAATCACCAAAAATCACCTATACTCTTCAAATCAAACCCAAACCTCACAATAACTTTTAAATTACCTAAATATACCATAACCAACATAATCCATATAATAACATCAAGCAATAAACCTAGAAACAAAATTCACCATGTGAGAGCAAAGTTTGAGCTCTTATGCTCAAACCTTGAATAAATCTCACAATCAGCCACCATACACTTCAATGTAACTTAGATAACTTCAAAATAACATCATAACACAAAATCAAACAATTCTAAAAGCTACAGAACCTTGACTAACAAATTCATGCAATATCTTAATTTCAAGCTTAAGAAATCAATAGAAAATGTGCTAAAGGGATTACCTTCAATTGGAAACACTAAAAACTTGCTAGATTATCCAGAAATGAAGCTGAAAAATTCCAAAACCTAGCTGCTTCTAGGGAGCTCAAGAAAGAAAGAGAGTTTGGAGAAAGAATGGCTAAGTGTTCTTTCTTAATTTTCTTTGATAATGAATTAAATCAATAATAATTCTATAATAAGTCCCAATATCAGATTTATAACATAACCTAGAAAGGTAAATAAAGTCACTAAAGACAAAAGAGACAAAAGGCCAAAAAGACCATATTGCCCATAAAGGGTATTTTGGTCATTTCTAAATCCTCGGATATTCCCGACATTGTCAATGTTTAGCTATATTTCCCCGCTACTACTAAAATACTAAGATGTGATTCTGATGGCCAAACACCGCGTTCCAATATTACCGGGCACAAAAGATGCAAAAATGTAAAATTTCATATGTGGCATAAATAATACACCCCGAATTCAAATAAATCTCCATAAAATGATAAATCATAAATAATATTCTATATTCATCATTAAACCCTTATTATCTGCTAATTCCAAATTAAAACTAAGCGGTCTTTACATTTTTATAGGCTGTAAAAGCATTCCAACAAGTCAACTTGCCCCACCATCTTCACCAAATATGTCCCACACTTCCAAGAGTATTGGTTCGTCACCACTAGGTTTCCACTGAAAAGGGTTCCAACCTTATCCCTGGTCTTTTTTACTCTGGTAAGCACTCCAGTCATTTTTCTTTCTTCTCATTCATTTTCTTATGTGTTACATCCATTATTCTTATGGAAGAGGTTCTAACCTTGCCTCCAATATAGAACAAACGCCTCCAACCCTAGCCTTGGTGATTAAAGAAGTGTGGTATCAGAAGATTCTCCCCAATGTTCTGCAGGTGGAAAATGGTCACTACAAAGAATTTCCAAAAATACAGGCTCATTGTTGGAATATATAGCATTGGACCATTCATCAATCATGATAGCTCTCGCGATCCTCCGGAAGTCAAAGAAGAGCACATCGCGATGGTTGCTGAGGAAATGCAAAAGGCGGTGAAGTTGGACAGAGTGTGGTTGGATGATTAGGAGTGAGTTGATCTGAATCTCAATAGCAAGGAGGCAAAACTGGCGGATTGATTCATTGTAGTGGACAAAAATGAGGGCACTTCGGGAGCCAGTAATTTTGGAAGAAGTAAAAAAATATTTTCATCTCGCTTACGCTCCACGTTTTGATAATATGGCTTATGTCGACCAAGGAGGCTTTGATGCTTATTTTATAAGTGTAGATCCATATAGGTATCTAATAGATGAATATCTTGATAGGGTAGTTGAGATCATAAAGAGCTTAGAGCACTTCAAATACTCATCCTAGTCTTATAAGATAGATCCATTCCTCCTCATGTCTTATCCAGGTTTTGAGGAGTATGGTAGCTTTTTGGACAAGGAGGATGTATCTTTGTTTGCTCAGGAAAAACCAAAATATAGCAAAGTCAACGGTTGCTTCTAGACTCGAGTCTTCTCTCTGCTTTTAACTAACCTTGAGTCAGATATATTCCTTTAATTACATATGTGTCTAACTTTTTTTTTTTTTTTTGCATTCTTCCATTTTGTAAAAAATCTCTAGACTCATCAAATAGGGTTGTTAGACTCAGTCATCGGGAAAATCAATGATAACATAGCCATGATCAGTGCCAAGGCTGCGGCCCAAACGCTTGTCGGTGCAGCTAAAGGCAAAAGCAAAGCAGTGGGTTCGTCCAAATTGAAGACCCAAAGTTTGGCCCTTCTGGCTTCCACCCAGCTCTTCCAACAAAGAGGAAAGAGTTTGCTCCAGTCGAAAAAGGTTCTACTTCTAGGGGAGCTCTAATCATTTAGTCACTTCAACAAGTCCCATCACTGAGCGGACTGTTGACAAACTCCCCATTAATGGTGTAGAGGCACCTATCCTAATAGACGAGAAAGGGGAAGAAATTTTCTTCCCAGAACATGTTGTCCAAACACTGAAACAGTCTGATCCCTCTTTGAACTTGAAAAGGGAGGCCAAGAAGGTAAGATGAGAGGATAACCCCAGTTCGAAGCAAGCCCAGGATCCCAGCAGTGAAGACTCAAGACGAAGGAAAGATGTCGTGGATGAGAGGAAGGTGAGGAAAGAAACTGACAAGTAGTGGCCTTTTAGAAGTGAAAGGGACTTGAGGAACTTAGAGACTCAATCTAAGGATTTAAAAGTGAGTTTAAAGCCTCAATCACTCGAAGCTCAAACATAGCAGCCTCCAACTACTCTTCCTTCTCTCCCACCCTTTGATTTTGCCTGGCCTATTCAACCAACATTAGTTTCAGCAGAGGTTTGGAAAAAGGTCAAAGAGGTTAATGCTTGTATTCAGAAACGTTGAGACCATGAACAAATCACTGCTCAAAAGAAGGCTTTTATTCTCTCTGCCAGATGGAAGGCTAGGATTGTAGGCAAGGCCAAGGGCACGAGCTTTGGTCCGATCATAGATATTACGACATTGGCCATATATCTTATGCCCAGGGTCAGAAATGACACTACACCTTTCTTTGCAGAGATGATAGACCTAACCGCCAACAATATCTGTGAGCATACCCCTGAGAAGTGGGTTGTGGCATCCAACAATGATCTCATCCTTTTGGCACACACTGCCAATCAACAGGCTACCAGAGTAGGATTTTCTTTACACTCTTGATAAATATCCTTTCTTTGTAACCTTATTTTCTTCTAACACTTCCTTTCTTTTTTTACTATGTTAAATGACTATGATTATTGAGAGGACATTTGAAACAGCTAATGTCGCGAAAGTGGAACTGACTCAACTCAAGGCGGAGAACATGAATTTGGTTTCTAAGATGGAGAAGATGGAAGTCAATCTGGAAACATCAAAGAGATAAGCTACCAAAGAAGCCGAGAGGAAGGCTAATCAAAAGCTTGAATCTTATGTTAACTAGGCCACCGCTTCCTATAGGGATGAAACCTTTAACTTAAAGCTGAAGTTATTTCCACTATTGGGAAGCACAAGGAGGCTCAAGAGCGAGCTGACATTTTGGATGCCCAAATGCCGGCATAGGCCGAAAAGCTTACGAAGAAACAAATTGAGGTTAATGCCGCAGAGCTCAAGGAAGAATATGAGAGCTTGCTGCCGATGCTGAGGCCAGGAGAAAAAGGGTAATTTCTCCGGAGATTGACTGGAAGCAGAGAGGATTTGGAGGAGGCATTTCAATGGAGAAGAACTGGACTGGTGAAAGGTCCAAGGCTTTTGTAGTTGTCGATACTTTAAGTAGGTTTGCGGCTTCATACCCTTAATTTGTCAGGGAATCCTAGAAAGCCACCATCAAAACTAAGAATGAAATGGAGAAAACCATGGAGGCTGCTCTTAGGGAAGTCATTGACGTTGCAAAAGTGTGTCACATGTAGAGCGTAGAGATGACCCTCATGACCACACTCCATTATCTATGGAAAAAAGGATCCCAAAGTCTTGAAGGTTCTTGGTAGGGTTGAGCATCGGTCGGTTTGGTCAGTTTTTTTCTATATAAAAATCTAAAATTTAGTTTTCAGTCTGGATTGGTACAATCTAAAAATCGACCGACCAATTCAGAACCTATCTTAAAACTGATCGTTTTGAACCTCAGTTTGGTCGATTTAAACCACCCAAACTGAACTTTTTTTTTTTAAAAAAAAAAATATGATTTAACTTATTCTATAAACACATTATTCTACATTTAACAACTACAAATATACAAATTAATTGTTCAAAAACTAATTATTTTATTATTTTAACTTTAATATTAATAAAATAATAATATGTTATTATTATTATATATTATTAGTAACTACAATACATAAAGTAAAAAAAAACTTAATAAATTAATATATATGTATAACGGTCAGTTTATTACTAAAAACAACTGACCGTTCAATGGTGGTTTTAACCGTTAGCGATTTTTTTGATTTTTGGTTCCGTCAGTTTCGGTTCCAACGGTGTTCGCTAGGTCAGTTTGAACAGTTTTTTGATTTTTTGGATTTTATGCTCAACCCTAGTTCTTGGTGAGGAGGAGGAAGCTTATTTGGCCAAGGTGCACGCAATGGAAGCTGGTACATATCTTGAGGCCGAGACTTTCGAACCATAGGTCGTTCACTCTCTAGGTACTAATGTTGTTGCCCCTAAGGAAGGAGTTGATCAAACCCAATCTTGAGTTCCTTATTATTATGTTTGTTGCGAAAATTATTAATTACTACGCAAGTGCACGCAATCAAGTAGTATACTCACGCAAGTGAGGTCGAACCACAGGGAATTGGATTAATTACTACTAAACTATACTTATAATTCTATTTGGCAAATCAAAAGTATTTATGATTTAAAAAGAATGAAAGTAATTCAGAAAACTTAAATAACACAATTAAAAGTTGAGCAAGATGAGATAATAGGGAGGAGAATCCTGTTGTTGTTTACCCAAATTGTTAATGCCTAATTGCTATCCTATTCTTGAAGTGATTGACAGATTATAAAGTAACCTAGCTCTTTTCAGATCTTCTAGGTTCTAAATCACATGTTATCTAATTAATTCCTTAATTAAACTAACATGAAATCAGCATTAGGTAATAATCTACTTGTCACATAAGTCATGTGAATACTCTCGTTTCACATAGAACATCGATTATCCAATTTTAGCATTCTCAATTCTCACTTTTCAGATTTTGAATTGAGATCATAGAACATGCACAAGGTGATCAATCTTAAACATGAAATTAAACACAAATTAAGATAATTTCACAAACAAGAATGGAGGAATGACAATTAAACATTAACTAGGCAAAACATTAAACAACAATCATCATCCTCCCTAAATGGAAATTTAGTTCAGAAATAAATCCATAACCATTCCTATGACAATATTCAACATAAATAAATTAAAGAGGAATAGAGAAAGAAACTGTTGGTGGATGAATTCTGGATCTTCACTTTGATTTCCTCTGCTCTTCCTACTGCTCTATGCTGTGTTTTAGGGTTCCAAATCGCTTCCCTTCACTTCCAATCGCAGTTTTCTATTTATATCTAATTTTTAGGGTTCGTCGGACAAAAATACCCCTGACCGTACGGACGCTCGCCGCGACCAAAAGTGGTCTCGCCGCGGCCAAAAGTGCATCCAAAAACCACGTTTCTGCCCAGACTTTCTAGCCGCGGCCATGGAAATCTCGCCGCGACGAGATGGAATTTTCTACTTCAATCTGTTTTAGTAAAATGAGCATAACTTTCTCATCCAAACTCCAAATGAGCTGATTCAAGATGTGTTGGAAAGATAAAAAAAAAATCTAAAATTTTTATGTTTTGACTTTTTCCAAAATATGATCAGAACATAGTCGAATTTAGGCTTGAAGTTTCAGCTTTATTCTCTTTCAAAATTTTCTCTATTTTATAGATCACTGTTTTCCGAAATTTGTCCAATTTCTACATTCCAAGTGTAGAAACCTAAAACCAAAGAAAACAAGCGTAATTCTATTCCAAAAATAATAATAAAGAAGAAAAACAACTATAAAATGTGACCCAAAACTTAGGCTAAAAATAGCCTAACAATGTTTTTTCTCTTTGGAGACTACTGGCCCCCTTTTGGTATTTGCAGAGACAATTATTATGCATTAACCGTGAGGCTAGGTGTAATAACTTAATTTTTATTTTATGTATGTTTGTGAACTATCTTTACTCCAACTTGCCTCTCAAGTATTTTTAATTACATAACTGTCTTTCAGACTACTTTAAATGTCTCGAGTTCTTGGTTCCAACGACATGAACTCTAAGACTTAGGCTCTGATTATGATTGATCTAAGTCATGCACTTCCATGTGCTTCTCGCTTTTGGAAGGGTTGAGAAGTAATTTTACTTTTTACACTTTTTGGTGCTTGGTTCCAAAGATTAGTACCTAAAATCTTCGATTCAAACTTCTTCTCCCAGATAGGTGTACGTCTTACGGACTTATAAACTTTTCATGAAATAGAAACCTTTTTCAATTGTTAACTCCAAGTTGTATAAGGCTGCAGTTACTTCCAGATGACTCCTGGTTTCTGTTAAGGAGGTCATGCACTCGCAGATTTCAGTCTATGCTTTTATTCTTGGACTAGATAACTTAGCAAATTATTAATTTTAGGCATGACAATAGAGGGGTTTACTTCCATATCAAAGCGTCTTTGATTTCAGGCAGAGCTCTTTAATTTTGTGCTTAGCCCAATACTAATTTGCGTTTTGAAAATATCTAAAAATATTTCAAATTCAAGAAAAAATTTCTACTCCCATGTTTTTAATTAACAATGTAAAGCGACAAGATGTAAACTGTCCTTTTAAAGTATGGTAAGAAAATAGCTAAAAATATTCTAAATTGAAACAAAGTTTCCACTCCCATATTTATGGCAATTGATTTTTTTTTAAAAAAAAAATATATGGTAAGGGAATAACTTACTTTAGGTTCCTTCAAGTTCCAATTTCAGGCGAGACCTCCTACCCCCATACTTAATTAACTTTGTAAGAAAATTAAAGAATAAAAAATGAAAGACATTATACATTTTCATGGATACATAGTTGTGTATCCTACCCCCCAAGTGAGCTGGGAAGTGAGACGTCTCTAAATTCCTAGTCACTTCTTGAAATGCAACTAAAGATTTAACAGAATACATTAATGAAATACATTTTTTGAGCAATTTCTCTGATTTCATTTAATTTATATTTAATTTGGAGGCATACATGAAAAGGGAGAAGAAAAAAAATGTAATTAGAGAAGAATATGGTTGGATCTGAACACCCCTAGTATACTGATAGTATCGGCGCAGGTGGTCTGCATTCCAAGTTTGTGGAATCTCTAATCCATCCATTTTTTTCAACTGATATGTTCCATTACCCACTTTGTGCTGGATTTCGTAAGGT
This sequence comes from Cannabis sativa, assembly GCF_029168945.1. Classification (NCBI taxonomy): domain Eukaryota; kingdom Viridiplantae; phylum Streptophyta; class Magnoliopsida; order Rosales; family Cannabaceae; genus Cannabis; species Cannabis sativa. The sequence continues at coordinate 37,428,049 of NC_083608.1, read as the reverse complement.
CCTTCCCAGTTGGGTCCTAGAACCCCCACTCCCAACTCGTGAGAAGCTAGGAACACTCTTCTCAAGATGAGATCACCAACTTCAAATGCCTGGCTCTTGACTTTGTTTTCCTCTAGTTTTCTCTACCCTATTGTTGACATAAAAGGCATGGCACACCCATGGCGAGTCAGTGTCCTCGATCAGTCCTTGTGATTGAAGTTGCTGGCATTCTTAGCTCGCCATTTTCTGATGTTCTAGATTCATTTCGGGGTGGCTTACTTTTGTCGGATTGACATCTTCATTTTGTTTGAATGGGAGAGAGATGTAGAATTCTTCATTTTTTCATAATGGGTGGTTGCATTTTGCTGAGAATTCAGAGTGAGAGTTTGCACATGACTTTTGAATCAACCTTTCTTTGATTGGTAAGAATACGTCTTGAGCCATGTGAAAATAATTCGAGATTTGCTCCCATTGGGTGAAGAAATTCTTGTAGACCAATCCTTGTGGAAGTATTCTAAGCCCTTTCTTTTTTGTGTAAAGGTCGAATCCCACTATGAGGTCCTTTCCTGGAAGTTTTGATCCAATGACCCTGTGGACAACAGAACATCCGGGGAAGAATTGCAGCTTTATTGGCTTGCTGATTAATTTTGTGCGGAGCACTTGATTATTCCCAACATGGAAATATTGCTTCTTTTTCTTCCATAGTTCGGGGGGGTAGGATGTTCGGGTTTATGATTGTGTATAATGCTCCCATGTCAAAAAATGCAGCTACTTTTATTGGTCTTGAGTATTTTGTTGGGATGACTTGCATTTTTACAATCGGGATCGATTGACCAGCAGTGAATGCATGCATGTTGAAGAGTCCACCATATCTGTCATCGTCGGAATCAGAACTCAGTTGTAATGCGCACATATTATTTAGGGATATTTCATCTTCGACTGAGAAGACTGAGTCGACGTCACTATCGAAGAGAGACACCCCAGTGGCGTCTTCTATGTGTGTTATCATTTTGGCAGTTTTGCCTTTCAGACATTGGTTTGCAAAGTGGCCCTTTTCTCTGCACAAGAAACATCGATTTGATGATTTTATCAGATTTTTCTTTTTTAGAAGGAATTTCCAAGGAGTTTTATTCTTTGAGGACCTATACTTGAAGCTTTTCTTCTTTTCACCCTTCCGCTTTGAGCATGAGCATGTGTCTTTGGTAGAATATTTGATTGTAAGACCGTCGAGTTGTTTTGTTTGCTTCATGTACTCTTGTAAGAACTTGTTTTGAGAGCACATCTTTTGTAAGGCTCTCATCACCATTTGGAATAATTCTCCAAAAGTTGTGTTTTGCAGCGTCCTGTTATTTGCGGAAAGGAGTCTAAATGTTTTTTCTCCGAGTAGTTCTGGAATAAACGCCAAGAATGCTTGTTTGAGGTTTGGATCGTTGACACCGCTGATTAAATAAAACCTCTTAGTCATTCTTTGAAAGTGCAGTTCTAAATCCTCTTTTTTCATTGTTCAACACTTCATTTTAAAAAATTCGGCCCTGAAACGTTCGATTACTTGGGAATCTTGACCACAAAATTCAACGTACAAGTGATTTAGTGCTGTTTCAATAGAATCTACTTGTAAAAATTGAAGTTGCCTATATTCTCCAAGGCTTTGCCACCAATCTTGTAAGATTCCAGTGAATCTTGATACTAATTGTAGCAATATATCTTGTATCTCTGCCCTCGATTTTTGTGCTTCTAGAAGGGTCCATGCTCTGAATTCTTGAAAGCGAGATCTCCATTGATTTGGAGGAAGATCATCAAGCATGAATGTGTTGGGGTTTCCACTAAATTTGTATTTAGTGGATTTAAGCCGTTCTTCTGAAGACACTTCTTCTTCTATGATATGTTATGTTGGGTTAAAATTCTGTTCTCTTTCAACTCCTGAGGCTGCTGTTGTATGGTTGGTGGTCATAAATTGCGGTGGAATTGCTTCATCATCACTGCTACTTTGCTCATCGGTTTTCCAATCATCAGATTGGCTGGATGATGATGACAGTTCTTCGTCATTTGAGTTTTCTATTTCTTCATTGAGGTTGATCTGTGGGAGATTATTTAGGCAGTGCTAATGGATGATGTCTGCAATGTCGTTTCTTTTTCCAACCATGAGTTGAGCTATTACTTAGCTCTTTTACTCTCTGATTAGTATGTGTAATTTAGGGATGTTCATTGGATCACATTCAATGGATTTGGACCCAACCGATCCAATCCAATTATTTATTGGATGTTGAATTTTGTCATCCGATCCAATCCAATCGAATCGAGTCATCCGATCTGATCCAATCCAATGAATGTATTAGATTGGATCGGTTCCAACCATTGGATACATTGATTGGTTTTTTATTAGATTGGATTGGATCCATCCAATCTATTTTAGCTACCATTTAAGTTAATTTCATTAAAAATAAAAATATATATATAAAACATAATTCAAAACTTTATAATCCAACATATATAATAAACATTAGTTTAATCCAACCTAATTCTCATGATCTCATAATAAAACCGCTAAAAAATTAAATTTATTCAATACGCATTAACAATTTTATTAGCGTTTAGAAAGATAAAAATTAATATTTTAGATCTAAGGTTTTTTATTAATCTCATTTGTTAAATGTATATTAAATTAATTAATATATATTTTTAAATAAAATATATTAGATATATAAATTTATAAATATATTTTAAAAATATATAAATATAATTGGATGACCAATGGATGATAATTGAATCAGTTTGGTCGGTTATCCATTGGATCAGATGTCCCATCCAACAACCGATTCAATCTGATTGGATTTTCAAAATTTACACCTGATCCGATCCAATTATGAATGGATATTCGATTCTATTGGATCGGTTGGGATTGGATCGATCAGTTGTAATTAGATTGGATGACTTTCTACACACTCCTAAATTGTGTATGTGCACTATAAGTACCTCTTTTGTAACAATATTCATTCAATTCATTTTCAATAACCAAGATTTCTCTCAAAATTCTCTTAAGACTTTAATGAACTAGACTTCCTTTATGTGAAGAAAAGTGTGAACAACTAAGTTATTTTTAGAGTAATTTGCGGTATAAATACTATAGTTTAACTTTCAATTGCACATAAATACTTAAGTTTAATTTTTGGCTGTAATAATACTTAAGTTATAATTAAAACTTCTGTAGGTACCTGGTTAAATAAATTGTCACGTGGCAATCCCTGATTGATCTAAGTCATTAATTTTTATTATTAAAAACAAATTAGTTCAAATATACCAATGAAAAATGACACGTGTATATAATGGCTTAATATTTAACGGTTAGGTACCTACAGAATTACAGAAATATAACTTAGGTATTAATACTGTCAAAAATTAAATTTAAGTATTTATTTACAAGTAAGATTAAACTTAATTATTTATGCTGTATGACTACAATATATTATATATTAAAATCATATTTAAGTATTTATGGTGATATTTTTCAAATGATTAATAATACTTTATAAAAATTATTATATTAAATCATCTGAATATAAAAACTAATATTTAATATATTAATAGTAATATGACATTTTAAATAGTGCTAAGCACTTACTTTAACATTTCTCATATTTTAAAAGCATAATCAGATAATGTAAGTTCGGAGGATAAGAAATGGAAATTATTCTTAAAAACAAACAACGTTTTGAGTTCAGACAATAGAAATAATAATTAATTAATTATTCTAGAATACTTTTTTTAATTTTTCATTTTTTTAAAAAACAGGGTATCTCAAATAAGAAATAGTGATAATTCCATGGATGAAAAGTTAATTATAATATAAATGAGGACTTGTTGCAAATTTTTTCTCTCCAATAAGACTGTACTCCGCGCCACAAAACAAGACAGTGACTCACAGGAGATAGGGAGAGAGAGAGAGACTGTCCAAAAAGAGAAACTCAGATTTTACTGGTCCACTCTCTTCCCTTCACTGAACTTATTTTCCATCCCATTTAGGGTTAGGGTTGGCTTCAAAGCTTATTTTTTCTTTTTCTTTCTTCCTTTATTAATTCAAAGCTCAGAAAAAAATAATGGAGGCAGATGACGAGGAGAGAAGAAAAGAGAGAGTTGTACTGGCGGCCATTGTTGTGTTTGCTTCAATAGCAGTGGCTTCATTACTGGTGGCGTTGAGCTACTACTGTTATATCCGAAACAAGGTCACAAGGCTCGGGAAGAAGAACCGCTCAAGTGAGCCTCATTTAATCCTTAATCCTCTGTTTGGTAGCAAAGGAACTGCAACAGAAAGTATGAAACTTTTTTAGTCACCTCTTTTTCTCACTTCAGCTTCCACTCCACAGTTTTTGGTTGCTGAAGAAACAAAAACAAAAAAAAAAAAATCACTTTCTTTTTGCCAAACTTTCCAAAAGTGTAACATTTGTTACTCAATGCCAGTTAATACCCTTTTCTCCTTTGCTATTTTTTTATTAAAAAAAAAAAATCATTTTCTTTTCCCTTTTCTAATTTACTGGGTTCCGACTTATGACTACATACATTATATCTTTCTATTTTTGCCAATAAAAGAAAATGTTTTAGCATTTCAAGGTTGAAAAATGCTTTGTTTTAATTCTGAAGTAGTGTTTGTCACGATGAGAAATCATTTTGCTCTGCTTGGTTAGTTGTACTTTATATCTTTGGTTAGTGGTTAAAGGAGCATTAAACTGATAATTCTTTTGGGTTGAATTGCTTTTGAAGGAGTTGATTATGAAAGTAAAACTGACTTTTCAAACCCTCAAGTTACTACTCCTATTTCGGAAAAAGGGCTCCAAGTTTTCACCTTTAAGCAGCTGCATTCTGCAACTAGTGGTTTCAGCAAGTCAAATGTGGTTGGACATGGTGGGTTTGGTTTAGTATACCGAGGAGTCCTGAGTGATGGGCGCAAAGTTGCAATTAAGCTGATGGATCAGGCTGGAAAGCAAGGAGAAGAAGAATTTAAAATGGAGGTTTGATCATTTTACTTATTCAACTTTTCTCTATTTTGTTCTGGGTAATCAAGCATTTATTTATTTATTTATCTCTAAAGATGTATCACTATGAATGTGGAAATTCATTGTGGGCATATCATTAATGGTTTTGTGTTTGATCTCAAATGTGAAGTGGGCTACTAATGATATGCAATTGTAGGTGGAATTATTAAGTAGATTGCGGTCTCCATATTTGCTGACTTTGGTTGGTTATTGCTCACATAGTAATCACAAAGTTTTGGTGTACGAATTTATGCCAAATGGTGGTCTTCAGGAACATTTGTACCCTGTTGGCGGTAAGTAGCATACTTTACTATTAGTTTAAAGTTTTTATTATGTCTGAACTGAAAAAATAAAAAAGAAATTGGACTCCTTGCACCTTTAATTATTTCCTTATGCATATTATTACCTTTGGGAGTGTCAGAGTCATATATATATATATATATAATGCACACTATATATTAGTTCATTATTATTCTTTCCACTAATCTTCTGCTACCCAACACAAGCGTGATTGTTTTAAAAGTTTTAAGTAATCTTTGTAGTTGTGAAAACTTGTTTTACCTACTTGTCTAACTATTTGCTTCACTGGCTCATTTTTCCTTTCTCGTTTCCATTTGGTTTGGGGCATGATGATATCTTAGTTATTGAACAGGTATAGGCTGAACTTATGTGTCCTTGGGTTCGTCCTACTATAAAGTATAAACTATTTTTTAAAATTTAGAAAATTAGAAAAATGAAATTCATATGGTTAATTAATACTTTTTATGCTGGGTATGAAACATTGAAAGCCCTGAACTGAGATAAGGGTACAGAATAAACCGGCTTGCATCCTGGAGGTCCTTTATGATGCTGCTAGAGGAACATATTGAAACAATGTATGTGAATGAGGACAATGTATGTGATTATGTCAGAATAACGGATAAATTATGTGCTCTAATTTTAGTTTTGCTTCTACACTGCATAGTTATTATTTGACTAATTAATGGGCATCTTAATTTTATTGCATCAGATAATGTGTAAATCTTTTCCCAACTGAGTGTGAAATCTTTAGATGACCAGCTTTCAAAAGAATATATTTAATATGCTGGCACTCTTTCTGCTGTGTCAATGTGTTATCCTTAGTGTCTACTGTCTATTGTTTCATACTTGAAGTTTTTATGCAATATTTTATATTTGAGGAGGCAGTTTGCTGCTGAACTTTATTTCATGTTTTATGTGTGCAGGTTCAAATGCTCCGTCTCTAAATTTGGACTGGGAGACACGGTTGAGGATAGCCATTGAAGCTGCAAAGGGTTTGGAATATCTCCACGAACATGTCAGTCCTCCTGTGATTCACAGAGATTTTAAAAGCAGCAACATTCTTTTGGACAAAAGTTTACATGCGAAAGTTTCTGATTTTGGATTGGCTAAGATCGGGTCTGACAAGGCTGGAGGGCACGTCTCAACTCGAGTATTGGGCACACAGGGATATGTTGCACCTGAGTAAGTGTTCTGATTTAAGCTTTGACTGTAGATAGATGCTCAAGTGTTTATTTTAGTTGTGCATCCCATATAAGTTGTATTGCAATTCCTGCTGTCATTTAGGTATGCATTAACGGGGCATCTTACAACCAAGTCAGATGTGTATAGTTACGGGGTTGTCCTTTTGGAGTTACTAACAGGCAGAGTTCCAGTTGATATGAAAAGACCTTCTGGAGAAGGTGTTCTTGTTACTTGGGTAAGTTTTTCTAGCTCTCCTCTTCAGTTCTTAGGAAAATTGTTAGCTGAGTTACTTAGCAGATTATCCGCTTCTTGTTTTTGGTTTCAGTCCTTTAAATACCCATGAAGTCCCATTTCTAATCCTATTTCTCTGTTGTTTTTTTCACTTATGTGATAGGCTTTGCCCCGACTTACAGACAGGGAGAAGGTTGTACAGATTATGGATCCCGCACTTGAGGGTCAATACTCGATGAAGGAGGTTATCCAGGTGGCGGCAATCGCTGCAATGTGTGTACAACCAGAGGCAGATTACAGACCGCTGATGGCAGATGTCGTGCAGTCCCTTGTTCCATTGGTGAAGGCTAACAAGTCAAGTTCAAAGGTAGGAAACTCATCCAGTTTCCACCTGACAAAGTCACCCACAACCCAAGACCCTGGTAAAGTAAGCTTATGAAAGGATTATCTGTGTAATTCCTTAGCTAAGGTAGATTAATGTGCAGTTTTAGACGGACCCTTTTTTACTCTAGGCATCTGTCATTTGAACTAAGAAGCCAAATCATTGTATTGTATAATGTTTTCTGAAGACTATAAAGTTTTGGCAGCAAGAAAACCTAGTAAGATTACCATATTAAGAAACATCAACCTAAACTATGTAACAAAGATTATGTATCACAAGTGAAGAAAGCATAACCCAATTTTGTTGTTGTTAACTATTTGACCTGCTTTTTAATACTTTGAGGTTATACTGCAGTGATGTTCATCTTGAGAAACGAGTTTTGGTTGGAGTTAGTGAGAAAATTTCATAACAAGCATTATTCAAACCATTCTTCAGTCTCAAAAATTGGTTAGATCTAATTTGTATGAGTTTTCATGTTTCACACTTGAATTGTATAAGTTGGTCAAATTTCAGAAATGGTGATCTACAAAATAAAGAAAATTTTATAAGAAAATAAAGCTAAAATTTAAAAAATTTGACTTATGTTTTGATCAGATTTTGGAGAAAGTCAAAACATAGAAGTTTTATCTCTTTTTTAACTTTTTAAAACATTTTGACTAATATAATTTTGAGCAATATTTAAAGAGTTATGACTAAAATATTATCAGTCGTCGCACTAGGAAGCTTGCTGCCAAAAATCAAGCTTTAAATGCTGCAACACTACCATGTAGTGTCGAGGCCCGTGTGAAGAATTTTGCACAAGGCTTCACATGAAGGAGGGCACATACTACAACACTAACTCTGTAGTTGTTGGGTTTTGTGTCCTAAATAAAATTTATTTCAATATAATTAGATTTACTAATTAATAAAAGATCATAAATTAGTTTATGTTGCATGGTTCACATGATTATATGTTTAATGTATAAATTCTATTAAATCTAAAACATATAGTTATTTATGATTATAATATTGTTAACACAGTGGAATATAATTGTGATTATATGTTTTAAAGTTTAAGTCCCATGATTTGTCAGTACACTAGATTTAGACTGACATGATAATCAGCGATAAGAGCTTACTTACACCTTGGACATTAGCAAAGTATGCTAGGATTGAGTGTATGGAGTATACATCGGACTGGACCGATATTGAACTTGGATAAGTTATCATAAACTTACTGTTATATCTATCTAAGTCAATATCAGTTAGTTGATCTTAGGTCAATAGATCTTAATCTTAATCTGGTTAGGTTCGATCTCAATTGTATTATAGCCGTTCGTTAAAACTCAGTTGGTCGAATACTCGCATCTTGGGAACATGATAGTGCAATTAAGTGGGAGCGCTGATCATAGATATGGAATCTATAGTTTCTATAAGTATTTAGAAGTGAAACGATGATTTCCTTTGAGCTTAGCTTAATAGAGATAAATGATTGAGGCCTCATTTCAGTAATTATATTAGTTTACTGAAATATCATTTACAGGTAGCTAAGTGTTTTAAGGATAAAATACATTGAAGGGTAGACCGATAAATTTATCCCTATTCGATGTAGATCATCTATAGAGAATCTTTGACTATTTCGATTAGAACGATGGATTATGTATAGCGTATCTATATCTTGACACATATAGAGCGTTCTATATATTAAGAGTGCAATTTCAAATCTATAATGGCGCAAGGAGGAATTAATAAGTAAAAGAATTTATTTGGTAAATTCTAGTTCTACTTATTGGAAGCTTGATTATATAGGCTCATGGTCCCCCACACTAGTTGAGATAATACTGCTTGTAGACTCAGTTAATTGGTTTTAATTAATCAATTATAATTCTAAAATTAGACTATGTCTTATTATGAATTTTCACTAAACAATAGCTTAATTGTGAAGAAAAAAAGTTTTAAGATTTATTTGTTAATTAAGAGACTTTGTTAAGTCTAATTAATAAATAATTTTGATATTTATAAAATTGAAATTAAAAAATATGGTATTATTGAAAGAAAGATAAATAGTTGAAATAAAGTGGACTTTTCATATCAAAGGCAAAAACTTTCAATGTCATTATAAGGGTTTTTTTATTGATTTCATTTTTTAAATTGGGTTATTTAGATTAATTTTTTTTTTTATTTATGATTAATAAAAATTTATTGATGTATATATAGATATTTATCTTGGTTTCTATGTGAGTAGTTGTTGGAATTTTCTTGATTGGAATGTTCATTCAATTCAAAGGAAAACCTTTGGTGAAATTTTTTTGTTATGATTATGTATTGATACTTGTGTAAAAAATTATTTTTGCTTTATATCAGTGATTATTATGGTTTAAAATTTGGGTGAAAGCATAGATGTATAACATTGGCAGTAATAAGTGAATTTTAATTTCGGTATTTTTTTTTAATAAAAAGTTGACTTATCACGGGGGGCTTAGCCTGCCGAGATTGCTCATCTATTTTGGGGGCTAGGCCCACCGAGATTGCCTACCTATTTCGGCGGGCTTAGCCCGTCGAGAATGACCATTTCTCAATGTCGGCATTCAAATTTACGATAGGTTGCGCCCGTCGAGATAGAACAATAACGGAGGGCCGAGCCCACCAAGATATAGGCCTATTTTTTTTGTAGTGTATTATCATTAAATATTAAATTTAATTATTTATTTGCAACCGAAAACTAAACTTAAATATTATTAATACTTTAATTTAATGTGTGGTGTGGTTATTAAGTTCTTAATTCAATAATTAAGTAATTAAGTGATCCATGAATGTGTAGAGGAAAATGATATTATAAGCAAATTAATGTAACCAGTGGCGGATGGAGAACTAAAGTTGAGGGTGAATATTCTTTTTTATGAGGAGAAGCAAAAAGTACACTAAATATTAAATATAAAGATGTTTTATTAAGATTTAAACAATTAATCTCTATAACATATGTAGTACGTACAATAACTTAACTAATATGTCAAAATTATTATTCTACTTATATTAATTACATTTAATTACAAATGTATATTGTAATTAATTAAAATATATTTTTTTTTTTCGAATTTTTTTTTTTCAAGAGGAACGACTGTCATCTCACCTTTAGGTGGGTCCATCCATGACTATAACTAAATTTTATAATTTTGGGTAGACACACATTTTTCTCACAATATCAAATTGTCTTATTATCTCTCCCTAAATATGTATCCTAATAATATCTTCTATAAGCCAAGGATGTTGGCCTAAAGGTCATACACACACACACATTGATTGACGGTATACTGCTATAATAATTAAAGAGACACATGCATTGTCGAGAAAAATTTACTTAGGAGTAGAAAAAGAACTTAATTATATCTAATCATTTATTAAAGAAATTTTAACTGTAAATATTTTTTCATATACATATGTATAAAGCTTGTTAGGTGGGCATCATTTTTGCCCATAGTGCTTTTTTGTTTCCGACACTTAAGAGGAATTATATTCTATTTTATTTTTTGAAAGACAAGATGTACTAGGTATATATTTTTTTTTTTTTTTTGAAAGAAAGTATGTCATTAAATCAAAGCAAATCAGCTGTTACAAGAGGACCAATAAATCTAGGACAAGCATCTGCCCACAAATGAACCCCTGAAGGACTAGTAACAGACTTAGCCAGTGCGTGGGCCACACCATTCGCATTACGCGAAATGGCACAACAAGAACCACCACCAGCAGCCGCTAAAAGAGAAATAATCTCCTCAACAATAGGCTTAAACATAAGATTATTATCCGAACACTGAATCCAAGAACTAGCAATTAAAGAATCTGTTTCCACACGCACCAAGTTGAACCCACATGAGATAGCCCAACAAAGGCCCGCTCGGATAGCAAGAAGCTCAGCCACCACCACCTGAAAATCCCCCACGGCACCAATAGCTGAAGCCGCCCACACCTCCCCATCACCACCGCGCACAACCCCCCCAAGGCCCACAAAACCCCTCCCCGGAGTAACCGCCGCATCCACCGACAACACAAACTCCCCTCTCCCGGGCGGACACCAATTGATTCGCCTCCCCACACCACCCCCACTCCCCCACAACCCCCCTGACGCCGCGGAGACACCCAACACCCGGCCCACATCCCCCACACCCACCCCCTGAAATTCCGCCAAAGCATCCCTAGCCAAATCAACAATCACATCCAATCTAGATTGCTTCTTCCCAAACAGCACCGAGTTCCTATCAAACCAAATCCACCACCACACCATCGCCAATAATGAAAAAGTATTAAGATCAAGTACCTCAAAAAGAAACACCAACAACTCCGCCAAAGATCCAGCACTACCCCGAACGAGCCTATTCCAAACCCGCATCTGAGCCCACAACGGTCGCAAGGAAGAGCAGAAGACTAAAGCATGCTCTGGCGTCTCAGCTTCCTCACCACACCTTTGACACGTCGGTTGAAGAGGAAGCTTGCGCTTGATAAGCTGGGAATTAGTCGGAAGGGCACGATGATACATTCTCCAAAGGAAAATCTTTACTTTTTGCGGCACCCTCATCTTCCACATCCCATTCCACCAATGTGCCTGATTCACAGAAGAACTACCATTCCTCTCACCCACCAACTCCAGAGCAACAGCGTACCCACTCTTGACAGTATAACACCCATTGGAAGTATAATGCCAACACCACCGATCCGGACAGAGACCATTTCGCAGTGGGATACTAAGGATAATATCAATGTCCAACCCCAAAAAATATTGAGACAACGCATGGACATCCCAGACGCCATCCCCACAAATCAAATCATTCACCATCACATCACTAGGAGGAGACGGAGAAATAGGCCGAAACGTTCTAGCTCTGGGTAGCCAGGGATCCCGAAAAGCATTAATACTCATACCATCCCCGACAACCTTCCTCATTCCCTTCTGCAACAACTCCAAGCCCCACATTAAACTCGACCACAGATGAGACGACCCTTGGCGATCTTTCGCTTCCAAAATAGACGAATGGGGAAAGTACTTATGCTTCAAAACCCGACCAGGCAAAGAATTAGGCGAGTGTAACAATCTCCACACTTGCTTAGCAACCATAGCCTGATTAAAAAGCACAAAATCCTTGAAGCCTAACCCCCCCTTAGACTTCGGTTGACACACACTCTCCCACTTCACCCATGCAATCTTTCTCTTATCACTCTTAGTACCCCACCAAAACTGAAGGACAATCGAACGAAGCTTATCACATGTCGCCACAGGCAGCTGGAACATACTCATCAAATAATTCGGGACCGCTTGTAGAATAGCCTTAATCAGAATCTCCCTTCCCCCAGCAGAAAAGAAACTTCGCTTCCACCCTCTCACTCGCTTTTGAACTTTGTCACAAATACTAGCAAAAGTCCGCTTCTTATTCCTTCCAATAACCGTCGGTAAACCCAAATACTTATCGTGAGTAGCAACTGATCCCAAGCCTAAAATACCCAATACACTTGTACGATCCGCAGGTAGAACATTCGGACTGAATGTGATAGCAGATTTATCAAAATTGACTTGTTGACCAGAAGCCCTCTCATAACACTGAAGAATCCGACGAATAGATTCCGCTTCCCTTCCATTAGCTCTCGCAAAAATCAGACTGTCATCAGCAAAGAATAGATGAGACACCCTAGGCCCAGATCTGGAACACCGAAACCCCATCAACTCCCCACTAAGCTCCGCGTGACACAACAGGGAAGACAAGGCCTCCGCACAAAAAAGAAACAAATAAGGAGAGAGCGGACATCCTTGTCTCAACCCCCTAGTAGGCACCACACAACCCCGAGGCTTTCCATTGACCAAAAAGCTATACTGAGCTGAAGTAACACAATCCATGATTAACTCCACCCACCGTCTAGGAAACCCAAACTTATCCATAATAGCACTCAGAAAAGACCACTCAACTCGATCATATGCTTTACTCATGTCCAGCTTCAAAGCCATAAACCCCCTTACACCATTATTCTTTTTAAAGAGAGAATGTAGCAATTCAAACCCCACCATCACATTATCATGAATCGAGCGACCCGGCACAAACGCACTTTGAAATGAAGAAATTAGCGGAGATAAGGTACCCTTCAATCTTAGAGCCACAGCCTTCGCCACGATCTTATACATCACACTACAAAGACTAATAGGCCGATACTCCTTGACCAGCGACGGCTTAGAGACTTTTGGAATCAACACCACATTCGACTTATTAAACTTTCTGACCGATTGGTGACCATTCAAAATCGCAAGACACACCGCTGAAACCCGTGGACCAACAATATCCCAATATTTCTGAAAGAAAATAGCATGAAACCCATCCGGCCCAGGAGCCTTAGTAGCCCCAATAGCCTTCACCGCACACACCACATCCTCATAAGTGAAAGGCGATTCAAGCTTATCACACTCTTCTTGAGAAATTGTAGCACCGATATTGGCGATACCATTTTCCACCTGTTGTGGCGATGGAGATGTCGAAGAAAAAATGGTACCAAAGTAATGTTCAATCTCACCCACAATATCCTCTTCCGTAGTGAACTTCCTACCATCTTCCGTCATGATTTCCACAATCGCATTCTTCTTCTTCCTTCCCGTAGCTTTATTATGAAAATACTTTGTATTCCGATCACCCATAGCTAGCCAATCCGCCCTAGATCTCAACCTCCAATAACACTCCTCCCTGGATAACAAATCATTCAACTTAATCTCAAGGCGTTTAACTTCATCCATTCGAACCAACGGGGCATCTACACTGAGAAGATCATCCAACTGTTTCTGAGTTTCACGCACCAACTTTGGGATTGAGCCGAACTTGGTTTTGTTCCAAGCCCCTAATCGATCAGCACACCTCCCAAAAATATCAAGAATACTGTCTTGGTGATCCAAAGGAACATCTGGAGACAACCACGCTTGAGTAACAATGTCACGGCATTCACTATCTTTCAACCAATGAGTTTCAAATCTGAATCTTTTCTTCTTGTCATGCTGGCGACTACAAACAACATTTTCCAGAATAGCAACAATAGGTCGATGATCTGAATGAATAAAATCTCCATTAATGACCTTGACTGATGGAAACAAATTATGCCAATCCTGGTTACAAAAGTAGCGATCCAATCGTTCTTGCACATGCGCCACACCTTGCCGTTTATTGAGCCAAGTAAAGCACTGTCCTTCAAACCCCATATCAACCAAATCACACTTATCCAAGGCTTGTTGAAAGTCAGAAATAGCAGACAAGCTACGGTCAACACCACCCTTCTTTTCATTAATTGAAAGGATTTCATTAAAATCACCACCACATATCCAAGGGAGATCAAACAAACCCTTAAGCCGACACAACAACTGCCAAGAATCACTTCTAGAACTTGCCTTAGGATTCCCATAAAACCCAGTAAATCGCCATACATTCAACCCCGGGCATTTCACCAAAGCATCAATATGACCAACCGAAAAAGACTTAACAGACACCTCCCAATCATCGTTCCACAATAATAACAACCCACCACTCTTCCCCACACAATCAACATGAAAACTATTAGAAAAACTAATCTGACGACGTATGCCTTCCGCCCACCCACCATAAAGTTTAGTTTCCGAAAGAAAAACTAAACTTGGGGAATACTTACGAACCACCGTTCGTAAAGCAGTCAACGCACCAGGATTCCCCAGTCCTCGTGCGTTCCAGCATAGCAGACTCATGGCGCCTGGCGAGCCTGCTCCGCAGGCTTCGCCAATACACTACCATCATTCTCAGGAACCACCTTAGACAGCTCCTCCAATCGCCCCTTCTTCACATTCTCATAGTGAACATCAACAACCATTTTCCTTTTACCTCCACCTCCCACTTTCGGACTCACTTTATTTATAGCATTAGCAACTAACACATGTGATAATTTTGGGCTAATGGGAATAGAACTCGGCTTACCTTTAGACCCACGGCCACGAGCTGAATTTAGACGTTTCCAAGTCTTGGCCTTTTGTGCTTGAATAAGTGGTTCAAAAGTTTCTTGTAGAGCTTGGGTAAATGAAACTTCAACTTGAGACGAAATGTCCATTACACCCTTACCCTTATCAACACTATTCAATCCAAGCATATTATTATTTTCCACTATCCCCACATCACTCTCGGTCCCTTGTCCAACAACTCCCTCACTAACCACATCCATAGAACACTCCCCCTCCATCACAATCTTACCATTATCACAATCGGTTACAACATGCATCAAAGGACACTCACCACCTTCACCATTATTCTTACCCTCACCATTATTCTTATCCGCCAATGCCCCATTTATCCCTCCCAATTCACATGTTGACATCATCCTCTCCACCACACTATTAGTCTTACTAACCCCCTCCACTCGTGTCCCAACCAAGGCAGATTGTGCAACCAAAGGCTCGGCTTGCACACGAGCCGATATTGACCCAATATGAGCCGTGGCATCAACTCCCTTCATTACTTCAGCCTCACGTTCACGGGCTTCTAACACAGCCGTCGGCGCCAACTCTTCAAGCGATGGACCCGAATAACGAACTCGACCTTTCTCCACCGCCGCTAGTATTCGCGATGCCTCTCCCATAGACATGATCGGTCTATTAGAAGGAGAGTTATCACGCTTTTTCTGGTACCGAAATCGATCACGCGGTGGTGAACTTGGAGCACACATCCAAGAACCGTAACGCCCACGATCGGGTCTAGGATTATCCCCACCAAAGTCCCTCAAAGGACAATCCAATGCCTTATGGCCAATAATACCACAATCAAAACAAAAATCAGGTAAATGTTCATATTGAAATAATAATGAAACCTCATTACCTTGCTCGTCAACCGCCACCCGCAGCCCACGTTTAAGGGGTTCAGTAATATTCATCCTCACTCTAACCTTCATAGTCCCATTGACAAGCTTAATGTCTTCAAGTTTACCAATCCGCTCGCCCCATTCCCTTGCAAACAACTCGGTCATACATGCCAACGGAACATTATTGATCGATATCCAAAAGGATGTAAAATCAAAATTCATCTTTGAAATCTCTCCCAATCCCATCGGTTTCACAAAGCAAATCAATTGTTTATCGAAAGTCCAAGGTCCCCCGCCATAAACCCGCTGCCTATCCTCACGGCTACCGAAGAAAAATCGAAAGACGTTCTTTGAGCTCAATTCTTCCACCTGAAAACGATGATTGAGTTTCCAAACCCCCTTCATTGCATTCTCAATTCCATCCTTGTTGGCCGGTTTCGGGCCAATGACTTTGCCCACCAGAGACAAATCCAAACTCCTCTTACCTTCCTCAACGCCGGCTTTGTTCAAAGCCAGAACCGGTCCGTCGGAATCATCCAGGCGCAAGACCTCTGTCAACCGAGATACCAGCTCCAAATCCATGATGATCGCACGAAAAATCAACAAAAACTGTATAAAAATGCCGATCGGAGATGTCGACTCCACCCTTCCCATGAAAGGACTACGATTCCCAGTCAGTTTCAAGAGCTCCGAAACTCACGGGATTACTAGGTATATATTTTATCTTTGAGAAATTTTAAATAATTTATGATGTCAAATAAAAAATTTAGATAATTAATTGTACAAGTGTAAAACAAAATACCTACGTGTGTAACTGACTATTTAAATTAAAATTTTCACATTGTAAATTATTTTGATTTTTTTTTTTAAAATGGACAAAATGTTTATTCTAATTGTAAGATTAATTAAGATGTTTACTTTTGAAGTTATTAAAAATCCTTCAAATTATTGAGATTGTTAAATTTTAGTATTTTTATCTATTTTTGTTTAATTTAAGTAACGTGATGATTGTTCATGTATTAAATCATACCTCTCAAACTTTGATATGTACCAATCATGTCTCATAACATTAATTAATAACTTGTACAAAATTATGTTTCATGAATTTTCATCGGTAGACATTCATTAATAAAATTGGATAAACGTTTTTGCATCAGACAATACAAATAGTTAAAAGAAAAACTTTTAATGACCTAAAAATTTGAAATGCACGATTACATTAAAATTCAGGAGCGAAAATTCTAAATAGCCTAATTATAATATACAATAAACTGGTCCAAAAGTAACTCTTTAACAATTTTGTATACGATATTTATGCGCGCATTAAGAAGAAAAAGTAGTGAGAATTCAAAGCGTGGTGGAGGTTGTTTTGTTAAAAGTGAGCTGTGATATTATGATATTCATATGATTCACAATTAATTATTAATTGCTATCTAACCAGTAACCAACAAGAGAAGCTGTATATACATATGTAGCATGGGATGGATGTGGGACATATATATGATAGTCAAGTACTCCATTATTATATATTTTATGTCATATATATGTATAGAGAGAGATAACAAACAACCCACACAAAACCCCAAAATATAATTAATCTAATCTGGTGTCACTCTAGTCACCACCATACATATTCCCAACTAATTATAAAAAGAGAAATTTCATATAAAAATAAAAATAAAAAGAATAGTCAAAAGAGAAATGTTAAACAACACCTTATAAAGTGCCAAATATTGTTGTAATTAGCCTAATTTTGGATCTCATATAATTTGATTGAATAAATAATTAATGTAGAAAAACAGCTAAATAATTATATATATACTATAATATAGTGCCAACTTCAAATACCAAATAGCTTTCTTTCAAAAAATAATAAAAAAAAATTACCAAATAGCAATTCTCTTATAAAAAAAATATATTTAGAATATATATTAATATTATTTTGTTTAGACGTACACTACTATCAATTCCCCTTTGATGCTTAGATAAAAGAAAAGAAAATCAAAATCCACTTGGATGCAATGTTACTAGTTTATAATTGGCTGATTGTTTTTATTTGACTCCCACTTGTTCTGTTTCTCTTCCCTCACCGCCCTCAATTTGCTCTGATCAATCATTTGCATGTGGCGATAAAGGTATTCGCGTTACGTTACCTATAAATATACATTACCCTTTAAAAAAAAAGATTAAATAGCAGCATAAGTACCAAAAGTTTTAAGTTTGTAAGCGGCATAAACTCAATAATTTTTTTAGTTGCATAAGTATTAATGTTTGTAAAACTGTAATTTTTCTTTATTTTCGTCAATACAGGCTCCATTTTAAATTTATTGAAAAAAGATTTTGAAGTAACTGATACCATATATTTTTTGTCCCGACCAAATAATATAAAATTTGGGTCTTATATGTGTATATTTAAGTTAATAACAGAATCTGTACTGATAAAACAGGAAGAAAATTACAGTTTTATAAACATTGGGTACTTACGCCACTAAAAAAATAAGGGAAATTTGATTTTCTATACTTAAACTTAAATTTTTTTTTTTTAAACCATACATTTTACACTACAAAAAATATGACCACTTTTCCCTAAATCCTAAAATACTCCTCTCATTATTCTCAACCATCTCTCTCTTCCTCCTTTCTCTGTCAAAACCCATCTCTCTTCCTCTCTCTCACCGTGACCGCCCCACCCACCCACTGTTGACCGCCCCCACCCCCTCTCTCTTCCTCTCTCTCACCGTGAGCCTCAAACCCACCCACCCACTGTTGACCGGCCCCACTCACGGCGCACGACAGCCCCTCTCTCTCTTCGTCTCTCTCTCGGACCGAACAGAAAAAAAAATGCACATGGTCCGATGGTCGGACCATATGGTCCGATGGGGTCCGACCAATCAGACCCATCAGACCATGGGTCCGACCATCGGACCATGTGCATTTTTTTTTTCAATCGGACCCATCGGACAATGGGTCCGACCATTGGACCAATGTGCCTTTTTTTTTTGTTCGGTCCGAGAGAGAGACAAAGTAGATAGAGGGGAGGTATTTTTGGGATTTTGAAAAAAGTGTCATATTTTTTGTAGTGTAAAATGTATTGGTTTAAAAAAAAAATTAAATTTTTTAAGTATAGAAAATCAAATTTCCCAAAAATAATTGAATTTATACCGCTTACAAATCTAAAACTTTGGGTATTTACCCAAAAATAAAATATATGTATATTTATACACGTTAAGACCTGGCAATTATTGTTATTATTACTATTATGATATTGTCATATCAAAAAGATAATTGATATATATTCATTCATATATAGTTTAGTACGTAAATTTTTTTTAAAATAAGGTACATTTCTAAGCGTGGAAACGTTTTCAAATTTAGTATTTAGTGAAATACTATACTGAAATAAAAGAAATAAAATAATTTACTATACTGAAATATAATTTAAACACTCAGTTATAAATAATAAATAAAAGAATTTATATAAACCCGTACAATTTGTTTTAAATAAACTAATAATATATATGTTTATCAAAGTCCCAATACAACTACATAAAAAGAAAAGTTACTCGTACAAAAAATGAATGCTCTAATGATATTAATAATGTTGAAATTTAAAGACAATTATTAATGTGTACATATAATAAAATTAATATTTAAAAGACAATGGTATGTAAAATAAAATCAAAAAATAAAAATAAAAATAAACTTTACACAACACACTTTTGTTTTTTGTTTTTAAAATTAAAAAACAAAAGTGGTTACAAAACACATTTTTATTTTTCAAAAACAAAATTTTTAAAAGCAAAAATTTTACTTTTATTTTGTGATTAAAAAATTAGAAAACAATAAGCGTATATAGCTAATTATTTTGAACACTGCTTTTATTATTTTAAACTATTTACCATTAATATTCAAAATAGAGGTGAGATCGATACTTAGTAAGTATAACTATAAAATATATGGTCACATAAAAACATTTGCATTATATATATTTTGAAAAATTATAGAGCCCCCCAAAAGAAAGGTGACATCAAGATGTTGCACCCTATTACAAGAGAAAAAACTATCTGCAGCACTTTGTTTTTAAGAAAGAAAAGGGAAAGGGGATTATCTGATGTATGATATGGTTGGATAGTTAAAAAAGTTTCACTACCAAGTAGAAAACTAAGTTCATTTTAATGGCATGTAAAAATATGAATTAGTAATATTAGTGTAAAAGGGGATATCCGATGTAATCAGTGGTTTTCTTTTACATTTTAACATTCAAATATATATTTATATATATATTTTTTTTTGAGAAATTTCCATGTTATTATAACTGGCAATCGTTTATAACAACAGAGAAAATAGGATTTGGGATTTCACCCATCCAACAGACATCTTCATCCACCTCGAGAGCATACTTAGCTAAACCATGTGCAGCCTGGTTAGCTTGTCTCTTAACATGAGAGACAGTTACTCTTGAGAAAAAGGACAAAAGACAACTAATATCAACTATTAAGTCAGTAAAACTAGAAAGATCCCGAGAAACTGAATTGATAGCCGAAGAAACTCGCAATGCATCCGTCTCAATATGTGTAATTGGAAATTGTTTTTGTAACACCCAATTGAGACTATGAAAAAGTGACTTAGCTTCCATTTCATCAGATCGAAAGCATCCTTGGACTGGCTTGGATAGAGCTGCTATGACAATACCATGATGGTCACGTACAATTGCTCCACATCCTAGAATTTTTAAGTTTGTGTTTACAGCAACATCAACATTTAATTTGAGGCCAGAAACTGGTGGTGGTGTCCAGGGAAACGCCTTGAAGCTTCGGTCAGAATGTTGTACAGCAGTAGACGATTCAGCTCTGTGATCTGTAGGATGCGTACGTGGACGAACAAGTCCATTTTGTTGCTGGTTTGGTGCTGTTACAGTAGCTGTACTGGTGCAGTGAGATTCAGGCCGTTTTTTTGTTCTACTTCGTGCATATCTCTCCAGGTGCGTGTTTGCAAAAGTGGCAATAGTGCGACTTGATCGTGGAACGCCCCCATGAGTTACCTTGTTGCGCTCATGCCAAATAGCCCACATGGTACATATAATCAACTCAAAATCATGTTTTGAGTGAATTGAAGACAAGTGAATGAGATAGTCACCATTGTGCATATTATGAGCATGAGTATGGTCTATTTTGAACTTAGTTTCTCTCCAAACTTTCTTTGCCTTTGTGCAATTAAACATGGCATGACCAATGGATTCCCAAGCATTACTACACAAAGAGCAAGTGGCAGAATTTATTACTTTCCTTCGGCAAAGAGCAGTGGCCACAGGGAGTGCATTTTGCATTACTCTCCAAGCAAAGATCTTCACTTTTGATGGTAGACTTAGGCCCCAAAAAGTTTTCCACCAATCCCTATGAGCACTTGAACCACTTGATTCTCGGTTTTCTGCTAAGTTCTCAGCCAAATGAAAACCAGAATTTACAGTATACAAACCAGTTGTAGTATGATGCCAAATATACTGATCTTGGCTTGGGAAAAAGCTTAATGGGATTGCAACAATTTTATCCACATCAATTGGTTGAAAATGTTGATTTAGCAAAGGGAGATTCCATTCTCTGTGATCATTAATGAATGATGAAACTGGAATGTTACTTGGGCCCATATAACTGACTGGTTTAAAATTAAAATGGCTTGGTATCCATTTATCCACACCAGCCAATACGTTGTGTCCATTACCAATCTTATAACGCAATCCTTCTTCCAATAATTGGCGACCCCAATGAATTCCTTGCCAAGTAAGAGAAGGAGAGTGGCCAAGACGAGCTTCCAAGAAGGTGTTGTTGGAGAAGTATCGATGCTTTAGAAGGCGGCTGAGCAAAGAATTAGGCATGTGGAAAATTCTCCAAGCTTGTTTAGCTAGTAGAGCTTGGTTGAAATGTACGAATGATCGGAAACCCATTCCCCCTTCAAATTTAGACTTACAGAGCAATTTCCAACTACGCCAATGAATCTTTGAACCATCTTTATTGGAGCCCCACCAAAAATTAGCCATCATGGATTCCAACTGATTGCAGAAAGTAACTGGTAAACGGAAACAACTCATTGCATATGTTGGAATGGATTGAACCACAGCTTTCAAGAGCACCTCTTTTCCACCAACTGAAAAAAGTTTTTCATTCCATGCATGTAATCTTTGCCATATTCGTTCCTTGATATCACTAAACATTTCCTTTTTATCTCGCTCCGAGAAAGCAGGGAGACCAAGGTAACGTTCATGACATTCACTTATTGGCATTCCAAGAGTTTGATGGAAAAACGTTTTTGCTGCTTGAGTAGTGTTGGGGGAGAAAGACATGACTGACTTGGAGGTGTTGAGCAACTGGCCAGATGCTTTATGATAGATATCCAAGACACTATGAATGGCAATGGCTGAATTGTTGGTAGCTTCACAAAAGAGGAGACTGTCGTCAGCAAATAACAAATGGGAAATGGAAGGAGCATGACGTGTTAACCTCAACCCTCTTAGATTTTGAATTTCTTCTTCATGTTGTAGAAGACGTGAGAGCCCTTCAGAACAAATCAAGAACAAATATGGTGATAGCGGGTCACCTTGGCGAAGACCTCGAGTAGGTTGCACATTCCCAACCTCTTCTCCATTTAACATAAATGAGAAGCTAGTGGTGCTCAGGCAACTCATAATCAAAGAAATCCATTTCTGATGGAAGCCCATTTTTCGCATAACTTCTTGAATGTAAAGCCATTCCACTCTATCAAACGCTTTGCTCATATCCAGTTTGAGGGCTGAGTAGCTTTTGTTTCCTCTTGTTTTATGTTTCAAATGATGTACCAACTCAAAAGCAACAAGAATATTATCAGTGATGAGTCGATTCGAGAGAAAAGCACTTTGTGTTTCAGAGATAACCACGGGAAGAACCTCTTTGAATCTGATAGCTAGGGTCTTGGAAATTATTTTGTAAATGACATTACATAGGCTAATTGGTCGGAAATCACTCATTCCTTGAGTAGCCTTAATCTTTGGTATTAATGTGATGAGTGATTGATTGAAAGATGCCATACTGTGCCCTTCATTAAGAACTCCCAAAGCAACCTTTGTGACAACATCTCCAACAATAGGCCAATATTGGTGGTAGAACATAGCAGACATTCCATCACTTCCTGGGCTCTTATCGGGATTAATTGTTTTAAGAGCACTAAACACTTCAGTACTCGTGAAAGGCTGTGTTAGAGCATCATTCATAGCTGAGGTGATTGTTGTTGGAATGGTGTCCAAAATATGGTTTAAAGCTTCTCTGTTAGCTGTAGTTGCAGAAAAAAGATCCTCAAAGTAAGATGTAATGATGGCTGTCATACCAGTTTTTGAACTCACTACATGACCATTATTATCAACCAGTGATTTAATGGTATTATGTTGTTTGCGGGAAGAGGCATATGCATGAAAAAACTTGGTATTTTCGTCCCCATTCTGCATCCAATCCACTCGTGAACGCTGTTGCCAATACATCTCTTCTTGAGCTAGCAAGTCATCTAGAATATTTTCTTGGCATTTCAGGTCATTTAAAACAATAGGGGTACGATGACTGCTGTTATTCAAGTCTGTAACAGTTTTCTGCACTTTTGAAATCTTTTTTTTGAGATTTCCGAACTTGTGTTTGTGCCACTGCTGTAGCAAACCAGCACAGTTACTGATGTTGTTGTTAAAGATTGCACACGCATTTTCAGCATCAGCACCTTGCCAATTTTGTTTGATGATATCAGTAGCTTCTTCCTCTTGTAACCAAATTTTTTCAAAGCGAAACCTTCTTTGCACAGACTGTTTCTGGTGTGTAGCCGAATGCTGCAAAACTTTGACAGAGATTGCTCGATGGTCTGAGCCATAGTAATCTAGATGCTGAGTTAAAATTGGTTGAAAGGTATCACACCATGAAGTGTTCACAAAACACCAGTCAAGTCTCTCTTTTAAAGCATCAAGTGACAGCCTGCCCTTAATCCAAGTGAATGAATCACCTTCAAAGGCCTGCTCATGAAGATGACAATGGTCAAGAACTTGTCTAAATTTGTCCATTTGCGACTCTCGACGAAGGGCTCCACCTGACTTATTGGCATTTGACAAGATTTCATTGAAATCTCCAATTACTATCCAAGGTAGTAAAGGAGCAACATCCCTCAATCGTTCTAAGAGTGTCCAAGTGAGATGTCTATTATGAACAGCCGGTTCACCATAAAAAGCAGTAAAATGCCAAGTCGGACCATTTCCACAAGCCATATAGCAATCAAAGATATTTGTATTATAGTTCAATAAGGTTACATTTACATCGTCTTTCCAAAGCAACATTAAACCTCCACTAAGACCAACACGAGGGACTTCAAGTCCATTATTGAAATGTAAAACATTACGAAAGCGAGAAATAGAATTAGAACCTAGCTTAGTTTCCATAATAAAGAGAACAGTTGGGGATTGCTCTTTTACAAGCAATTTGAGATGACGGAAAGCACTCGGTTCCCCAAACCACGAGAGTTCCAACTCAAGATTTTCATGGCTGCTTGCGGAGCTGAGATTCAGACTCCGCAGAATTGTCCTTATCACCAGTAGAATCCATGTCATCAATGGAAACATCAAAGTGTGATTCAGTATCCCCTGAAAAAGAAGACATGAATAGTGCTTGGTTAACCCTGCATCTCTTTAGAGTTTGCCTCAGACTTAAGCTCTCGGAAGTTCTCTTCGTAAGTCTATTTGGAGATAGATTTTCTTTCCCAATGTGTGGCTCAGCAGAAGCAGTGATAATCGATTTGGGATTGTGATAAAGCCGAGTTGGTACTGGAGAATTCAACTGACTGAATGGTGAGGAAGCTTGGACAGTAGCATTTGTTGGAGGATATGTTGCAATATATATATATTTTTTTAGAGTAAATAATACAAAAACAATAAAAAAACTATATAAAAATAACAAGAAAATAACATAAAAATAATAAAAATCAATAACAAAATAACTAGAGTACAATATAAAAATAACACTAAAATATTAGAAGATCGTAATTAAATAAAATTTAAAAAATCGTGAAATATTTAAAATTCTGTACAACTGTATTTTTATAACATTTTTATTATTTTTGTGTATTTATAAAATAATTCTCCCCGGTTCTCAGTTTTAATCTGAAAACATTTATTATATTTATGATATATTTACTAACAGATATTATTCCACTTCTGCGTACATGGTTATATTCTACTTTTGCATATATGTTTAATAGATAGAATATTATTATTAGACATCAATCAAACCACTACTATAACACTCTATAAATAACAATATAATCATAATTACTAAATTACTTAAAACTCAATACTTATTATTATAATTCTACAATACAATACATTGAATTATATATGGCACAAGTAATAAAGTTTAATATTTCTCACATATATATGGAACACTTTTTAATGAGTATTACTTTTACTAAACAAATTTAACTATAAATATTAATTTTAAAAATATCGAATTTTAATCTAATAACGAATAATGAAATCACAAATTTAAATTCTATATTTAATTTAACTACTTAATTAAAAAATATATTAAAAAAATATCTCTTTTTACACTATATCAAAAATATCTCTTTTTATATATATTTCCATCACTAAATTTGGATTTCGACTATTGATTTATTAATATATATTTGGCCTTTGAATTTCTAGGTGTACACATTTCAACAAAACCTTTCTTTGATTATTTTCTTTAGGGAAAATTGTTATTATTAGTATATTATAATGAAAACTATCCAATATATAGGCTGAATCAGCAGCCGTAGAGCATAGAAAAGTGAATCTTTCTTTTCCCCACTTGGATATGTCGTGCCAAATAGTACCTAATCCAGTGACTATATGCGTATTTTTTTATCCCACTTGCACCTATGCACAAATAGTTTTATATGTTAAAATAGGAGTATTCTTATTAGGTATTTAATATTATACCGATATGATACTGAATGGTTAGCAAAATTAAGATGTATAAGATTCGATATTAATTAATTTATACTAATAATAATATGTCACCTCTTATAGTACTTAAAATATCTATTAATATTTTTCGTTAAAATAAATTATATATAGTGTCTTTATATTTTAAATTATTAATATGATTTATTAATCTAAATAGGATATAAATAGTAGGGGTGTTTACAGATTGGTTTAGCCTAAATTTTCATATTTTTTGAACCAAACCAGTATAACGATTTTTTGAATATTAGAAATCAAACTAGACCAATAAATTTCTCAAACCAAACCAAATCATTAAGAACAGTTTGGTTTGGTTCGAAAGTTTAAGTGAAATTTATAATTATTCATATTGTTTAAGTAATACTATTTTTACTAAATTTTTAATTTTATTTTTTAGAATATATAATTAGCATAATAAGTCATAGATCTATAACATATAAATAATAATATAAAAACATTCTCACAAGTCAAACATAACATAAAAATCTAAAATTCATGCAATTAAAAACTTGAGATACAAAAAAGTTCAAAATTATACATACAGTCGTATATAAAATATACTAGCAAAAAACTACGTGCGAGGCACGTACACTAAATTTTATGCTAGTTTTTTTCTATGTTATTTAAAAGTGATACAATTAAAAATTAAAAAAAAATATATTATTAGTTATTAGGTGAGATTATTGTTATGTGTATAGGAAGAAATCACAAATTAATTAATCTTATAATCTTAACTTTAATCAAATAGGGTTCTAGATATATGAACAATAAATAATCACGTAAAAATCAAAAATAATTATTTGAATAAAGAATTCAATATACACAGTTATATATATAAATCCCATTAATAAAAAATAATTATTCAATATATGAACAATAATTTATCACGCTATATGTTTCCCAATAAAAAAATCCACCTCCTCATAGTCAAAAATAAATAATACATGTAATACAGATCTTTGTAATAGAGCACTTAAAAGAAACAAAACTTCAATTACCATAATCGAAAAAAGTTTAAGTGAACTAAATAATGACTAAGAAGATTTAAATTACAAAATGAAAATAACATGTCTATATGAATTTTTTTGCTATATGAGCATGATTGATCTAAGAGAAAATAGATAAACCTATAAACATATAAATATACTTAATATTAATTTTGACAAAGAAACAATTCAATTACAAACAATTTTAAATATCAGCCTGACAATTTCAACACACTAATTACTCATTAAATAACCATAATGTATACATCATGATAATTTTATTTTATTTGATATCAAATGATAGAGATTATTGAGGTTTTCAGCCATAGAAAACACACTATGATCAAAAAGTAATGCTCATTAATTATATATTTCAAAGAGACCCAAATTTCCATGAATGTCCCTAATAAGATATAAACAAGGCTAATTAGGATTTTTGCTCCCTGAACTTTGACATGTACCAAATCATGCCCCCTGAACTTTTAAGGTCATTGAAAATGCCCCCTGAACTATTGAGATTGTTGGATTTAAGGATTTTTTTTTCTAATTTTAGTAAAAAAGTCTAATATGGATGAAAGTTCAGGGGGCATAATTTAGTGCATGTCAAAGTTCGAAGGGCGTGATTTGGTAGATATCAAAGTCTGGGGAACATGGTTTAGTACATAAACAATCATTGAAATAATAAAATTGAATAAAATTAGACAAAAGTCCTTAAATCCAACAGTCTCAATAGTTCAGGGGGCATTTTCAATGACCTTAAAAGTTCAGGGGGCATGATTTGGTACATGTCAAAGTTCAGGGGGCAAAAATCCTAATTAGCCTATAAACAATAAAGTCGTAAATTAAAAAAAAAAAAAAAAAAAAGTAGTAAAATTTCAGTTAATATAAGAAATAGAACAAATTGAAGATTTATACAATACTGGAATTTGAACTCTTAAAGGCCTTTAGCGAAGGGGCGAAACTCGTTAGATCCCCTAGTAGAACACTACCTTAATGGTCTGAACACAAAAATTGTAGAAATCAAAATATGAATAAATTAGCATCATCAACAAAAGTAAAATTAAAGGGAAAAGACTTAATAATTACGTGACAAATAATTATTAATTGAATTAAAAAGTTAACATTATAAGATTAATTCAAATTATTATTCATATATTGATTAATCCCATTAATAAAAAATAATTCAATATATGAACCCTCTTCAATGGTGGGTTTCACGCGTCTGGCTAAGATCGGAGTAACAAATGCATTATACTCCGGTCCGAGACCATTCAAGAGATAAGTTAAGTGCTCTTGTGAGGAAATCAGTTTACCAACTGATGCAAGAGTGTTACAGAGAGTTTTGAGCTTCTGTAGATATGCGGAAGCAGTAAGACCATCCTTTTTCAAGTTTTGCAATGCGGTTCGAAATTCGAAGCTCCTTACAAACGAAGCTGCGGGGTAGGTTCGTTCAAGTGAAACCCATATCTCTGCAATAGTGTTGAAACCCATGATTTGCCCAAGCATCGAATCGAAAAGTGAGGCGTAGAGCCAGCTCATTAAAAGCTGATTGAAGCGGTGCCAAGTTGTGAAAGCTGGGTCGATTTGGTTCAACGTTGGATTTGGAAATTGCAGAGGACATGCCACGGTGCCATCAATGTAACCTTCAAGACCATTTGCAATAATAATGTTCTGCATTTGCATCCTCCAAACAAAGTATAATTAGTGTCATCTAATTTTACTGAGATAGTTTGATTGAAGGAAGGGAAATTTGGAGGTAAGGAAGGAGAAGAAGATGATGCCGAGAATAGAGGAGAAGAAGAGGTAGGTGGTGCGGCGATAGTGGTGGGTGTTTTGTGTTTATGATGGTAGGGTTTTGAAGGAGGTTTTGGGTATTTTCATCTTCCACTACAAGAAATGTCACTTTTGCCAGCACATCTTTGTGCTGGAAAAAGTCATGCGCTGGTAAAATAGAATTTATTTGTGATGTGTTGGCAAAAGGGGGTTGGCAAATCAATGTTGGTATTAGAACTTTTGCCAGCATAAAATGAAAAGCGCTGGCAAAAATAACTTTTTCCAGCGCGTAAGTGCGCTGGTAAAAGTTAGATTTTAGCCACTGCAAACGTACGCTGGTAAAATTTTGACCTCTTTGCCAGTGCAGTTTGCGAAATGCGCTGGTAAAAGTTACCTTTACCAGCGCAGTAGCGAACTATGCTGGTAAAAGTGACATTTCTTGTAGTGTTCCATTTATGGGGTAGACCTAGTACAATCTATTGATGCCATGGGGAGCCTTTTGGCTCTGATACCATGTCATAAGGAATGAATGTGTATTACTAATCCTCAGGGTCGGCCCTGAAATTTAGTGGGCTAAAAAAATATTTTTGGAGCCTCATTTAGAAAAAAAAATGGAGTATTTTTCAAAATTAATAAAAAAAAAATGTATAATTTAATTTAAAAGGGGATAAATTTTTTTTGGGCCCCTAAGCTAAGCGGACCCTAGTCACAAACCTAGCCTACCTATACTCAGGGCCGGCCCTGCTAATCCTCAAGGAAAAGAGCACACACTACAAGAATATTTATAGCAAAATAAAGACACATTGGGAGACACATGTCACAAATAATACAAAAAATAATACAAGGAAATAACAAATGAATTCTTTTATGGTTTAACAATATTCGAGGATTAGAATCAGCTATGCATATTAACAATAATTTTCAACAATCCGTATTAAACAAATCTTCTCTATTCTTCAAAATAATGATATATGTCCACACAGTTTTTATAAGTTAATATTACACACTTATATATCTGGTTAAGAAAAGTTAATCAATCGTATCTATTTTAGATAAATCCACTTAATTAGTTAAAATAATTTGTGACGTGCGTAAAATACCTTAACTTAGGTTACGTACGTACTCAGAGCTCATTTTTATCATTTTTCTTTTTTTATACATAAACATATATATAACTGATCACTTATATTGGGAGTGCTCTGGGTGGTTATCGCATTCTTTTTTGTGACATTAAATTAATCGACAATACTAATTTGTGCATTATATCATCGATACATATAAATACACTTTATTAAGTAATCCTAAAGTCAACTATGGCGTCTCTCTCTCTCTTTGATTTTTAAGGGTATAATAATAATAATCGCTCATATATTCTCTCGTTGTTTGAAGTACTTTTACAGCAAAGATTAAACAAATAATATATATATAATATACATCTATATAGTATGATTTTTATATATATCCAAACAAACAATATATACCTAGTTATTCCAAAATTACAAACGCGTTTTCAACAGTGTGAGCATGCAAAGTTTGAATTTCTTGACACACTTAGTTAGCTATCAACCTCTGTATATTATTATAAATATGTCTTCATGCGGATATCTATATCACACATAATAGCCTATAAATACTCTCATCCCTTCACTTTATGATTTCATAACACTTCTACTACTTTAATCTTCACAATATAAGTTATATAGTAGAAAAGCCTTGTTATATATATTAATTTGTACGTACGTGTACTGATTGAATTCTCATATCATCACTAATAATCATCATGTCTTATCACTGTTTCAAAATTGGGGTGTCTGAATTATGTTTTGTAGTAATAACTGCATCACTACTCATGAGTAGTCCCACTAGTGTCAATGCACAACTCTCTCAAACCTTCTATGCATCCACGTGTCCATTGTTTGTGACCACCGTACGTCAAGCTATGAGGCAAGCAGTTCAGAAGGAACCTCGCATGGCTGCCTCTATTCTTCGCTTGTTCTTCCACGACTGCTTTGTAAATGTATATATATATACATATATATATATATATATTGCATGTTTTATTAATTTAATTTGTTTTTGTTTTTGTTTTACGGTTGTGTAAATAAATAATAATAATAATATGATGATTTTGTGTACGTAGGGGTGTGATGGATCCATACTATTGGATGACACGGCGACTTTCACAGGGGAACAAAATGCTTTTCCAAACAGGAACTCAGTGAGAGGAATGGATGTGATCGACGACATCAAAGCAAGAGTGGAGAGGGTTTGCAGTAACACTGTTTCTTGTGCTGATATTTTAGCTCTTGCTGCAAGAGAAGGAGTCGTTTCGGTATATTCACACATATATAACTATTTTCATAACAAATTTAATTTGCCTAACAATTAAATTAATTAACAATTATTATTAGAGTTAGTCATATATTGTTAATGTGTATGTGTGTAAATAAAATATATCAAGAAGCTTGCATGCATTTGAAATAAAACTTCACATGACACATCATTTTGGCTTACATGCATTATTATTAGAGTTAGTCCTAGTAATTAGTAATGTGTGTCCCTTAATTCTAATCTATATATGTTCACTACGCTTCAAAAATACAATTATTTTGGCCGAGTTTTCTTTTTTCTTCTCTCTATAACTTCTATTATATATTGAATGAGTGTGCATAGTTTGATATGTATTTTGGATTTTGTGCTTTTTCATTTTCAATCTGTCATGTATTGTCTTCCTTCTTTGAATTGTCAAAATCATGCATATATTTGTTTGTCCTTATATATCAAATTAATAAAGGAAATTTGATTTTCTATACTTAGAAAATCAAAAAATTTGATTTCTAAACCAATAATTTAAACCCTAAAAAAACTATACCTTTTTTTTTAAAACCCCAAAAATACCCCCAAACTAAAACTATCTCTCTTTCTCTCTCTATCTAGCCGGTCCCAATAATCCCACACCCCAGGTCCGATGGTCGGACCATGGGGTCCGATGGGGTCCGACCAATCGGACCCATCGGACCCCAAGGTCCGACCATCGGACCTCTCTCTTCCCTCTCTCTCAAATCGCGGGGAAAAAAAAAAAAAAAAAAAAGTTAAAGCGGTCGGACCTTCGGTCCGATGGGTCCGACCATCGGACCCATCGGACCGAAGGTCCGACCATCAGACCCTTTCTTCCTCTCTCTCCAAAATCGCAAAAAAAAAAAAAAAAAAAAAAAAAAAAAATTCAAAGGTCCGATGGGTCCGACCATCGGACCCCCAAGGTCCGACCATCGGACCTTTGTCTTCTTCCCTCTCTCAAATCGCAGGAAAAAAAAAAAAAAAGTTTCAGATAGAGGGAGAGATCGGCGTTGGGGTTGCTCTTTCGGGTTGGGGTTGGGGTCGGAGGGGTTGGGGTCGTGGTCGACGGGGGTGAGGGTGGTGATCGGCGTTGGGGTTGACGTGGGTGGGTGAGGGTGGTTCGGGTGAGGGTGGGCGGTTGGGGTGAGATAGAGGGAGAGAGAGATGATGCAGAGAGAGAGAATATTGTGAGGGGGTATTTTTGGGGTTTTGAAAAAAAAAGAATAGTTTTTTTAGGGTTTAAATTTTTGGTTTAGGGAAAAAAATTTTTGATTTTCTAAGTATAGAAAATTAAATTTCCCATTAATAATCATAATATATATATATATATACACGATCATATTGCAACTCGACTACATATAAAATCTATAAAAGCATTTAAATCATTTCATAATTTGTCTGATAATAAAAAAAATAGAATATATAATATATGTATATGTACACTAATTAATTAAATTTTCCTCATAGTTGATGCTGAGTCGGTAAGTCACTGTTAACAATACATGTGTAACTTAAGAAATACCTATAATAATATACTGTACTAGCTAGTTTTGGACAGATGCATGTTTGTGCTCCATTTTTAAATCCTCCTATAACAATTGATTTTGCTATTTATTAAAATATTTCCTTTACAAAAAGAGAATACAACATCGTATGCCCTGTAAACACATGTACATACATCAGTCGCGTATACATTAGAAAGCTGATATTTTTTTTCTTCAAAAAAAAAAAAAAGAAAGCTGATATTTTATTTAATAATTTTGTCAATTTTTCATTTGTATATATATATATATATATAGCCTATATAGGTTGAGCTTTTAACGTATTCTTTTTTTTTGGAAGGGACATGATGTTTCTAAGATTTATACACTAAATTTATAGTTTCATGTTTTGAGTATCTATTTAATTAATTAATTGTAAGCAAATTTAAAAATAGTAATCATCTTTTTTTATTACAAACTTAATCCACATATCTTCAAAACTTAAACTAATAATTCATTTTTTTTAATACAGTTGGGGGGACCTTCATGGGTGGTACCATTCGGAAGGAGAGACTCAACAACCGCCAGCCAAAGCGACGCCAACCGAGACCTCCCCGGTCCGAGCTCAGATCTCGCCACTCTCATCAGACAATTCGCCAACAAAGGCCTCAGCGCCACCGACATGACCGCTCTCTCCGGTGCTCACACCCTCGGCTTGTCCCAATGCCTCAACTTCCGCACACACATTTACAACGACACCAACATTGACTCAACCTTCGCCACCACACGCAAGGCCAACTGCCCTTTCTCTGGCGGCGATACCAACCTTGCTCCCTTTGACACCACCCAGAACCGATTCGATAACGACTACTTCAAACAACTAATCAATAAGCGTGGACTTCTCCACTCTGACCAAGAGCTCTTCAATGGCGGATCTCAGGACTCCTTAGTAACCACTTATAGTACCAGTCCGTTGAGATTCTTCAATGACTTCGCCAGTGCCATGGTGAAGATGGGTAATATTAGTCCTTTGACTGGGACCAATGGCCAGATTAGAAAGAGCTGTGGAGTGGTTAATTAATTAGATATATTAATTGCATAAGTATTGGGCCATGCGTTAGGGTTTAATGTTTAATTGTATTATATAATATTTATATATCGATACCTAATGCGGGAAACCAAAAAATACAAAGGAACAACAACATATGTATTAAGCTCTTAGTTGTTGTCAATAAAGGATTTGGAAGCTATAACAGCAACTCCAATGCAATCATTATTTAAAAAAGTAAATAATCTTTGTATCATCCATCCTAAAATATAATATTTTACTTCTAAAATTACTCTATTACGTATAAGCAAGCTGCTAGCATTGACCCACACACTAATTAAACAATATCATTTTTTAATAATAAATACACACTAATATTTTTCAAATTCATATATTAATATAAAAAAATATATTACCTAAAATTTAAGTTATGCCAAATTTACAAGTAGGTTATAAAAATAATATAATTATAAATTAATCAAGCTAATATCATTTAAAAGAAAGTGTCAATTTAAATTATTACAAATTTAGAGATCATATGTGTTCTATTAAGTCTGCCGAAAAAAAAAATTTGGTGAAAAATTACTATGAATATTTCTATTTACAAATTTCAACATTATTTAAAGCATAGTCGAGAAGTTAAAATTAGGTCCATAACATACTTCAACTCTTCGGGTGTCCATGGGACCTTCATCATAATTAAAATCAAATAGCTCATATAAATTTATTTCATATCTTTGACATATAAAATATCTTGAAGAATATCTATTTGCTAAAATTGCACCACGTATAATAAAAAATGAGATTGAAAATACGTGCTAAAAATCTTTTTTGGCATTGCTTCTTGATATTGGACGAATATTTTTCTCTTCTCTTTAAGGCAATGACATAGAACAAATGCACTTCATTATAGGTAGATCATTATAGGTAGATATCATACGCTAGGTAGTACCCATTGTTGTGTGTGCCATTAATCAAAACTTAAATAATTCTTGGAGTTTGCCCTGTAAAATGTTAGTGAATAATGGATGTCGAGTCCAATCGTTGAGATCATTATTTGATCCGAGAACACCAAAAATTACATGCCAAATTAATTTAAAGATCCTGTGGCGCAAGTGCTTTGAGCATGATTATTGGTGTCCTGTAATCATCTCGTGAGAATTGCCTTTTCGATGTAATTGGGCAATTTTTTCATTCCCAGTGCATACAATTACTGCTTCCAAGCATGCATGGAAAATTGCGCCCATAATAAGAATGTCATCGTATTGTTTCATCATTCACTCCCAGAATGCCGATATTCTCATAGTAGCGATGCATTCCTAACGGCAAAAGCTCATTTCTACCGATTGCATCAAATATCATTTAGAAATACTCTGAATGATGTTATAAAGCTTGGACTATGTGTAGGAATGTCTACACATTCTATAACTTCTTCGAAATCGATATTCTATGTATACTGGATCATCATAGAATAGTAATGGAACAAAAGTTTGTGTCCTTTTACAGGAAAATTGTCAATGTTTATTCTCTTTCTTCCTCGCCTTCTTGAGCTACTCAGGGCCGGCCCGAAATGGAGGTCTAAGACAATATAAAATTTTGGGCCCCTTAATAAATAAATAAATATTTAAAGAAAAAAAAATTGACCTAAAAAAATTAAGAGAATTATCCCATTATACTATTTTTTAACCTTTTTTTTTTAAATTTACGGTTTGGATTACACCTGTAGTTGCTCTGGTAGTTTTTATGTGCAGTGCTATGTGCTACAATTTGAAGGGAGTTCAAGCTATCAGCACTTTAGAAATTTGACTAGAAGAATAGATTTTTTATTTTTTTATGAATCAGAAAGTTTATATTGCTCACAATCAACTTTACAAACTATAGGCACCACTCAAGGTCCATAACCGACTATACATTAGCTCATGGTAAGTACTTACATGTTATGTTAAATCAGTTTTAATATATACTTTCTTTTTATTTACAAATGGTGAAACCACTCTTTACCTATTTCATTCACTTTCTTCGTCCAGAATTGACAGCCACCTTGGTTTGTTGCACCATTCGATCAGCTTCCACCTGAGTTCCTTCCCACACTTTGGAGTTTCGTGCTCTCCAAATCGAGTACACTAAACTAGTAACAGAGGCAGCAAGGATTTTGTTGCGATAATTTTGCACACGCAAGTGTACGTATCGTTTCAAGTAGTAGACTCACTAGCAGTGAGGTCGATCCCACAGGGAGTGTAGTTAAGTACTTTGAAATTAAACCTTTACTTCTATTTGATTAAATAAAAGATAGGAAAAAAAAACAATGAAGTATAAGAAAAAAAATAGTTGGAAGCAACAATTCAAGAAAATTAATAGTTAATAAACTAGGGTGTCGATTTCAATTGTTTTCATTGAATATGGTCTAATATGATTATTTTCTTAATATTAATTCCTATGCAATAGCAGGTTTACTAAGGTAATTTATAGTCTTCTCAGATATATAAACCTCAATTACATGCAAACTTTCTACTCTCGTGATAAATTTAACATGCAACAGGCATTAAACACAGAAACCCTATAAGCTATCTAAACCATATAGGTACTCTCGTCCTATATCGAAATTCAGTTCTATTCTACTATAGCATATTTGACACTCACTTCTCAGATCTCGCATCAAAATCATAAACAGTTAATTGGTGGCCAGACAATTAAAAGTAATTAAGCACAAATAAAATAGAATACATAGAAATTAGGGGGGAAAATAAATCATATTAAAACCATAAAACAATGTTAAACAATATCCATCTAACCCTAATTAAAGTGTTTAGTTACTCATGTTCAATGCAGCACAAATACACATATTAACTGATAGAAAAGAGATGAAAAATACAGAAGAGAAGAAAAGAAGAATGCTGAAAAATCCTGAGCAGTATGTCTTCAATATTGCAGCTAATCTCCCTATTCTGTATCTGAACTCTCACTTTTTCTCTCTGAGATTGCTTGATGAAATCAACTCTCTTCTGCTCTTTATATAGGCATTCAGGGCCTAAAAAGATGGAAAAACGCACATGTTAAATGCCCATTCGAACTAGGAAACCTCCAACACTCACGTGAGATAAAAATACGAGTTTTGTGCTGTTTAGGGAGGCGGGCCGCGGCATGCTAAAGCCATGCCGCGGCCCGTGTTGGAAGCGATTTTTCTGCTGCGTCGACTGATAGTCTTTTGACCATAACTCTCTCAATATTGCTCGGAATTGAACGATTCAAGATGTTCCAGAAAGATAAAAGAGAGATCTAGAACTTTTATGTTTTGACTTTTTCCAAAATCCAATCAGAAGACAGTCGAATTCAGGCTTGAAGTTTCAGCTTTATTTTCTTGCACAGTTTTCTCTATTTTAAATATCATGATATTTGTGAGATATTTTTATCTTTTTTCCCATCTTTTTCTCTGATATTTTTCTAATCTTCTTCTATTTTAAATCTGCAAAAATAAAAGATAACAAACGTAAAAATGCTCCAAACATGATTAAAACTCAATTAAAAATATACTAAGCTTAATCTAAAATTAATACTAAAAATAACCTAACAAATTCCCCCAAACTAAGCTTTTACTCGTCCTCGAGTAAAACACTAAATAAACATTAAACAAGTCAATCTCCAAAACATGAGTAATTTTCAAGTAGCTTCAATAACATGATTATGAAAAAATTCACGTATGCATATAATCCAGAATTTCAGCTCAATTACACACTTGACAGATTTCAATTTATTTTCATTTAGCTCATAAAACCATATAATGCAATTAACTAACAATTAAACCACTTTATGCATGCCAATTACAATCATCAATCCATTAACCCAGAATTCCATATGCTTGCAATACTTACTATTCTCCACTAATATAGATTAATGCACAACTAAGAATCAGAAGGTCTTTCTAGGCTTGTATTGTTAGGCTTAGGGTAAAGGTAGTTGAAATGGTCGTTTAGGCTTTACTATACCATAAGCTTCTCCAATCATGTCACCCAAAATATTTTTCACACAATCCCAATACCTCTTTTTCTAATTGTATGAAAGAATTCTTTTTTTTTTTCTTGTTTTTTTTTCAACAAGAGTGCAACAGCTTTATATTTTTTTTTTTTTTTGAATTTGACACTAGTTGTCAGATTTTTCTTTCTTTTCTGTTTTTTTTTTCAAGTTGTTGCCAATTAATTTTTTTTATATTCTCTCAATTTTCACACCTTTTCCACACACATACAACAAATTTCCCATCCAAATTCCCCCAAACTAACGATCTACTTACGGTATAATTAGGGTTGAAATTTTGGATATTCATGGGTTTATCTTTTTAGGCTCAATATGTGTAGAACAAAGAATAGGTTAAGGCTCAAAAAGGGTAAATAGGATAAAATTTAAGGGATGGCTTGAAAGGCACAATCGATCCAAAAATTGCCTAAATCACTTTCCTAGTCATGCATAATTTATTATTTCGCCTCAAATAGCAAGCAAGCAAGTTCTAGAATTTATTTCAAACAACTTTCTACATTTCAGAATCAGCATACATAAAATAATTCAATTACTAGCAAATTACCTAATATGATTCCATGTTCTTTCAAGTATAAAATTGAAATTAGTCAAGAATGTAATATCACCAAGCACACGGATTTTTCAAAAAAAATAAATAAAATTTTCAAATCATGCTATCTACCTACTTTCAAATTGACTCACATTAATCAAATTGACTCACAACAATAAAAACTAAAAACTAAAAATTAAAAATTAAAAGACATAAAACTTAAAAAAAAAAAACTCAAAATAAAAATTAAGTCACTCCTCCCCCCAAACTAAAGTGACACATTGTCCCCAATGTGACATTAAAGAAAAAGGAAAGGAAACTTACCTGGGTGCCACATCAATAAGCGGTTGACGCCCATAATAAGCGTCATGCAAGACAACTTGAAAATTGTTGTTGTACTTGCCTTCAAGCTTGGCAAGCGATGAGTTTGAACCAAAATCAGCACCAACAACATAAGACTTTGGATGATGTGCTTGGGGAGAAGCCTTTCGTAGCTCGCAGAGGATATAATATGGTGTTGATGAAATATATGGATTCAGTGGTGGTTTATTTGTCAATATCATTGATGAAGTCGAATCAATGATGTCATGTTCTTCCTCATCCTCCAATGTCACAGTATCTACACTTTCATCTAACAACCCTTCTTCTTGTTGCTCACTCCCCACATGGCTATTCATACCCTCACTTGTGAT
Source organism: Cannabis sativa (assembly GCF_029168945.1). Classification (NCBI taxonomy): domain Eukaryota; kingdom Viridiplantae; phylum Streptophyta; class Magnoliopsida; order Rosales; family Cannabaceae; genus Cannabis; species Cannabis sativa. The sequence continues at coordinate 37,389,262 of NC_083608.1, read as the reverse complement.
TTCATATTCAATGAGTTCTTCTTCACAAGGATCTTGATCTTCAATTGTAGGCTCATTGTCTTCCTTGTATTCAACTAATGACCCTTCTTCATTGTAGCAATAACTCTCGTAACTTTCATTATTGGAGTTATTACATTTTGAATCATGAGCCACTGAATTATCACATAAGGATCTCACCATGTCTGTTAAGCGATTAATCTCTCCTGGAAGTGATTGCATAAGTGCTAGTAGTTGCTCCTCTTTTTCAGTTTGTTGAGATGAATTTGGGCAATAAGGTGGGTATTGGTGACTCCAACCCTGAAGTGATGAATCCCAATGCCAGTCATAATCAAAATCTGCCATATTATTCAATAGATCGATTACGTCATAGCCTCTCATTAATAGAGGCGCTCCAGTTGCCTCTGCTCCATAATCAACCCAACTTCTTGTTTCATTATTAAGTCCACTATAAAAGAGCCACGTAAAACACCCACTTGAGAAAGTGGGATAACATCTCTCTCCATACTCTTTAAATCTCCTCCAAGCAGAATAGAATGGTTCATTATGTTGTTGGGCAAAATCCTCAAGATATAGCATCTGAATTTATCTTGCAGGTCAAGCTCATCAATAAAACATTAGTAAAATAAAATAAAACTAAATTAGTACTAAAAAGATAAAAATTTGAAACAAAAAAAAATAAAATAAAATTAATACTAAAACTAAAAAGAAAAACCAAATTAGAAAAAAATTTAATTTTTAATAATATTAACTATCACTCCCCGGCAGCGGCGCCAAAAACTTGTTGCGATAATTTTGCACACGCAAGTGTACGTATCGTTTCAAGTAGTAGACTCACTAGGAGTGAGGTCGATCCCACAGGGAGTGTAGTTAAGTACTTTAAAATTAAACCTTTACTTCTATTTGATTAAATAAAAGATAGGAAAAAAAAAACAATGAAGTATAAGAAAAAAAATAGTTGGAAGCAACAATTCAAGAAAATTAATAGTTAATAAACTAGGGTGTCGATTTCAATTGTTTCTATTGAATATGGTCTAATATGATTGTTTTCTTAATATTAATTCCTATGCAATAGCAGGTTTACTAAGGTAATTTATAGTCTTCTCAGATATATAAACCTCAATTACATGCAAACTTTCTACTCTCGTGATAAATTTAACATGCAACAGGCATTAAACACAGAAACCCTATAAGCTATCTAAACCATATAGGTACTCTCGTCCTATATCGAAATTCAGTTCTATTCTACTATAGCATATTTGACACTCACTTCTCAGATCTCGCATCAAAATCATAAACAGTTAATTGGTGGCCAGACAATTAAAAGTAATTAAGCACAAATAAAATAGAATACATAGAAATTAGGGGGGAAAATAAATCATATTAAAACCATAAAACAATGTTAAACAATATCCATCTAACCCTAATTAAAGTGTTTAGTTACTCATGTTCAATGCAGCACAAATACACATATTAACTGATAGAAAAGAGATGAAAAATACAGAAGAGAAGAAAAGAAGAATGCTGAAAAATCCTGAGCAGTATGTCTTCAATATTGCAGCTGATCTCCCTATTCTGTATCTGAACTCTCACTTTTTCTCTCTGAGATTGCTTGATGAAATCAACTCTCTTCTGCTCTTTATATAGGCATTCAGGGCCTAAAAAGATGGAAAAACGCACATGTTAAATGCCCATTCGAACTAGGAAACCCCCAACACTCACGTGAGATAAAAATACGAGTTTTGTGCTGTTTAGGGAGGCGGGCCGCGGCATGCTAAAGCCATGCCGCGGCCCGTGTTGGAAGCGATTTTTCTGCTGCGTCGACTGATAGTCTTTTGACCATAACTCTCTCAATATTGCTCGGAATTGAACAATTCAAGATGTTCCGAAAAGATAAAAGAGAGATCTAGAACTTTTATGTTTTGACTTTTTCCAAAATCTAATCAGAAGACAGTCGAATTCAGGCTTGAAGTTTCAGCTTTATTTTCTTGCACAGTTTTCTCTATTTTAAATATCATGATATTTGTGAGATATTTTTATCTTTTTTCCCATCTTTTTCCCTGATATTTTTCTAATCTTCTTCTATTTTAAATCTGCAAAAATAAAAGATAACAAACGTAAAAATGCTCCAAACATGATTAAAACTCAATTAAAAATATACTAAACTTAATATAAAATTAATACTAAAAATAACCTAACAGATTTGCTTCCTAAATTTGCTTATTTTGGCTCTCCCAATCCATCTCAGAAGTCGGGGTAATGATGAAGCAGTAGCATGCCACTGCAGCCAATTCTTCATGGCTCTTAAGCAAGTATCAGCAACTGGACAATCGATGAATAAGTGTGCAAAAGTTTCTGCACTTTGGCAGCAAAGAGGGCACTTATCTTCATCTACAATTCCCATTTGACAGAGCCTATCTCATGTTTTTAACCTGTTTTGTATAGCAATCCAGGTTATGAAACTGTGTTTGGGTGTGTTCAAATGCCCCCAAACTTGTTGACTCTAATTCACCTTGTCTTGGCTTGTTCGAAGTATCTTGTATCCTGCGGCAACACTGTAAGGAGTAATAGCATTAACTGCTACCAGCCCCTTACATTGTTCTTTAAGAGCAACCAGTCTCCTCTAATACCAACTTCCTTGAGTAGGAGGCCGGTATTGCCACAAGTCTTCACTTCGGATATAAACACAATGGATCCATTTTATCCATAGGTTGTCTTCTTTGTATGAAATGGCCCAAATGTATTTTTTCATGGCTGCCTTATTCCATTCATGCACCTTCTTAAAGCCTAGACCACCATTAGCCTTAGGATGACATACACAATCCCAAGCTATTAAACCTGGTCCAGCAGCTATGGCTTATCCCTTCCATAAGAAATTTCTACATATTGCCTCAATATCATTAACTATTTTCTTAGGTAGTATCATTATCTGCGACCAGTAAGCATGAATAGCCAATAATACTTAGTTGATACACAGTTCGGGCTGCAAAAGATAGGTTCCTCGAGCTCCAAGTACGTATTCTAGCTGTCATCTTTTCTACAAGGGCTAAACATTCATTTTTTGAGATCTTTGCACAAATAGGCACTCCTAGATAATGAAATGGCTTTTCTTTTAAGGAGAAACCAGAGGCATCAAGAATTCTGTTAACTTCATAGTGGTCCATATTGCTGCAATAGATAGCCGATTTTTGTAGATTCAGTTAGAGTCCTGAAGTTTGTGAGAAAAGCTTTAATCCTTGCAAAAGGTAGTATACACTTTTGAACTCACCTTTGCTGAAGAGAAGTACATCATCAGCAAAAGCAAGATGAGTAAGTTTGAGTTCAGAACACCTCTCATGAAAAGAGAAATTTGCTTTCTTGCCAATCACTTTCAGCACCCTTGATAGGTATTCCATCTCAATAACAAACAGTCGGGGGGACATGGGATCTCCTTGTCTCAGTCCTCTACTAGTTCCAAAGAACCCATGTACAGAACCATTAAACATAATAAAGAATCTGGGGGTTCTCACACAGTTCGTGACCAATTTGACAAAAGGTTCTGGGAACTATAAAGCTTGTAGCATCTCTTCCACAAAGTCCCACTCTATAGTATCATATGCTTTTTGTAAATCAAGCTTTATCAAGCAGTTGGGCTTACCTAATTTTTTCCCATAATGTCTCACCAGGTCTTCACATATCATGATATTGTGTCGTATAAACCTCCCCTGAATGAATCCTCCTTGGTTTTGGGCAACCAAATTAGGAAGAATGAAGGAGTCTTTATTTGCATAAGTCAATTTGGTTTTGTAATCACTTGACATTCATCTAATAAATTTCATTTTGTCGGCGTGGCCCCGTGAACTAAGAGCAATTAGAAAGAGTTGATGATACCATGTATAACATATTGTGTGTCATTTTATTTTCTGTATTTACTTTCTGCAGTATATTTTTGTTTTGTCAGATTCTATGTCTGATAAATAGAGATAAATTATGTTTAAACAATTTACTATAGTTTTGCATTAATTAAATTGTTTGATAATTTCACTTGGTAAATATAAAAATAGAATTTCATTTGGTATCAGAGTAGTTTACTAAACTCTCATTGAGATCTTGTATTTAATTTTTGTTTAATTTGTTTCTTGTGTGAAATATCTTTCTTTAACAGTGATGATGAAGTTTTGAAGTTCGAAACTAACGAAGACCATTAGTGGCGGGACCCCACCGCTAATAATAGAATTAGCGACTATTTATTAGCAGGAGACTTCCGCCGCTAATAGCTTATTGCGGTCGAAAAGGGGGCTATTAGCGGCAAAGAGGTCCGCCGCTAATAGGGTGATATGTTGTAGTGTCCTGTTCTAACTGCTTTAGCATCTGTCTCTGCAGAACTCTCTGGTGTTTGAGCTTCCCTTGATGCCTTGACTGATCGAGTGATGACTCTTGAGAAACTCCAACGCTCAGTTTTAGATGTTGTCAAAGCCTTGTCTAAGGCCCCAAAAGTTTAGTTTTTCTTGTCTTTTATTTTTTGTTTCCATTCCTAAGAACATTTGTACTTTCTTTAGTCTTAGGTTTGGCATATTTATTTCTTCTATGTTTTTGGTTCTTTGGCTGCTTTGAAAGACACAAAAGGGGAGAGTAGATACTCAAAAACATGTTTTCTTTTATTATGTGTAACTCTGGACCTTTTTATTTTGAGGGGGAGTTAAGTTTAAGTTTCCTTTTCATGTTTGATATGAGTTAGGCATGCTTGCAAGGAGAGTTCTTCTCTTTACTTTTTTCCAACATGTGTGTTGTGGGTTTTTGTTTTACTTTTGTCTATCAAATTGCCAAAGGGGAAGATTGTAAAATCCTTTATTGGCATATTTGATAAAATAGACAAAAATAATGTTGCGGTATTTTCAAAATTGGCTTTACTTGTTTATTCTTTATTTTTGAAAATATTGTTTCCTTTTCTTGTGTGAAAAGGCTTTCTAAAATCAGATTCTATTCCTTTTTGACTTTGTGTGAATTAAATATGAGTTTTTCTTATTTAGATTATTTAATTTTATCTTTGTTTTTTAAGAAAATTCTTAATCATATTTATTTCCTATTTATACGATTTATTGACCAAGAAACCGTGTGCAGCTGTGTGTGTTAATGTAGTTAAAGTTGCCTTATTTGTTTATGAAAACTTTGCTGAAAAACTGTTCAGGTTCACTGTACCTGTGTGAACGGACTGACTGTCTATTTAAACAGATTTTGACTTTTCTATTTGGAAAGATTTTCATTTATTGACCTAGTTGTTTCTTGGTTGTTTAACCACGACCTAGAGGGTTTCTAAAGTGTATAAATATACCTTTAGATCGCTGGTATTGGTGAACTCGCTTGGTGTATCAATTCTAAATTACTTTCAAAGTTAGAGAGTATTTTCTTTGTTGTGTGAAGAACTTGAGTCCAACAAGTTCTTAGTGTTTTATTATTGTGTTATTCTGCATTGTTTCTTGTTGAAATTGTACAGGTTAAACACATTGGATATTGTTCATCAAGCTTTGGGAGAAGTCTTGTTTGTGAGTCACTTTTTGGGAGGAAAAGTGCAAGCGAGTCACTCTTCGGGAGGAAGATTGCAAGTTAGTCACTCTTAGGGAGGAAGATTGCAAGTGAGTTACTCTTCGTGAGGAAGATTGCAAGTTAAACACTCTTTAGGAGGAAGATTGCATGTGAGTCACTCTTTGGGATGAAGTGTGCAAGTGCTATGATTTGAAGGGAATTCAAGGTCTCAACACTTCAGAAATTTGGTTAGAATAATAGATTACAACAGCTGCGGCAAATTCAAAAATGGAGTCTTTACCTGTATAAGTCAATTTAGTTTTGTAATCACTTGAGATTCATCTATTAAATTTCATTCTCTGGGCGTGGCCCCATGGACTAGGAGCAATTCGAAAGAGTTGCTGATACCACGTATAAAATTAATGTTGTGTGTCATTTTATTTTCTACATTTTTACTTTTTGGCAGTATATTTCTGTTCTGTTAGATTCTATGTCTTATAAAATAGAGATAAATTTTGTTCAGAAATTTACTACAATTCCGCATTAATTAAATTATTTTATAATTTCACTTGGTAATTTTAAAAACATAATTTTAATATCGAATAATGTTGGACATGAAAATTCCTTAAAACTATTTCTTGTCCATCACTAATTTTTCTGGACATGAAAAAGAGATAGTAAAGAGGTTTTCTTGTAGTGTTTCAAAGTTCACAACAACTTGACCCTCTTCTTGACTTTGGCTTCAAGAGTAAAACTATATACTTAAGATGATGGGTTGAGTTATGGCTCCTCTTCACGTCAACGGATGAACATCAATAAATAAATATATATATATAAATATATATATATATATATATATAAATATTCTCAGCCAAAAGAGAGATAGAGAAATGTTTAGCTACTTTGTTTTTTTTTTTTTAGAGAAATGAGAGACATCTTTTGTTTTCTTTACTTTTGAAACGGGAAAGTGATTAAAATAAAAAGGTCTCTTATAACCCTATGGACGAACCCCCTAGGTGAAAATTGACTATCCCACCCTTGCTTCCATTTTCCTACAAGAATACTCACTAAAAGGCCCAACGGTAAATGTGTTATTACAAAATTTCACCTTTTGACATTCACCATTAATATTATATTTAGTTGCATATATGCTCGTCTTGTTCATAAATTCTCACTATGGTATGACAAAATCCTAATACCGTTGCTCACCTAATCACTCGTGACCAAAGTAGCATGTGTGGCCGGATGCCAATACTAAGCTGACGTGCCAACGCCTCTAATCATGTCCCATTTAATACAAATTAAAAAAATTAATATTTTTGAATTAACCCTATTAAATATCTTAATGAAAACCACCCACACAGAATAAGAGTCTGTTTTTCTGCTGGGGGTGATCTAGGGTCCCAACTACTGTCCAGGGCACAACAGGTACATTGCACTTTGCTAACCAATTCATTCCTAGAATCACATCAAAGTCTTTTAGATTTAACTCAACCAGATCTACCGATAATTCTCTAATCTTCTATAAGCAATAAAAGAGGCCTAACCCACATGCTATAGATAACCAGTTCTCCAGTAAGCATCATTGTACCAAACCCGCTAAATAAGATATAACACAATCTATTCAAACTATCAAGTGTTTTCCACCCTATAAATCAATAGAAAAACCCCGAACATCCAATCTAAAGTTTTTGATTTGGTAAGAAATCACACCAAAAGTTTTCCAAATCAACCTTAATACTACAGGACAAATATGAACATGTAGGATTAATTCTAGGATAATTATTTTTGCTTTCACAATGTGAGACATGAATAGATTTTGCTTGAAAAGAGCTTTCCAACTCATTTGAAATCACATCAATTGAAATTGTATTGATCGAGATATGCTTATTTACTGCGGATAGTTTTTAAATTTAAGTACAAAAAATACTGCAGTTACATTTAATTGGAGGTAATGGAATGAAAAAAAAGAATTCATTCCATTATTTTATTTAGTAATATTTTAGTAGAGTAACCATTTTATTTTAAAAATATAGGATTTAGTTTGGTTATGGGTTAACTTTTTGGTCCAAGACTTGTTTCAATTTATTGGAGAATATTGTCCCACATGGATTAAATGTGAAAGTATTGAGCCATATATAAGAACATGGGCTACTCCACTCATTGCCAATTGGTTTTGAGATGGAACCCCATGATTCTCAACATGGTATCAGAGTCATATCCCTAGCGGGCTTTCGATCCACACCTATCAAAGAGTTAGCCAGCCGCAAGCGAGCAAAATGGTACTCCCAGCCGCGAGCAAATGGAACTCCCAGCCGCAAAATAAAAAAATAAGCGAGCAAATGACACTAAGGTGATTCAAGACCACCATCTTGAGGGGGGATATTGGAGAATATTGTCCCACATGGATTAAATGTGAAAGTATTGAGCCATATATAAGAACATGGGCTACTCCACTCATTGCCAATTGGTTTTGAGATGAAACCCCATGATTCTCAACACAATTCAACACCTAAATTTTGCCAAGGATAATTTGGCTATATATAACACGTACGTACAAGATGATATATCGGAAATCATATTAAATATATCATATAATATTCTTGCATATGTTTTCAGTTTTCATCATCCTAATCCGATTACTCAAAGTTGTGAACACGGGTATTATAATCTACCCATAACAAATCTACATATATTGTGGGTATCCATCACCCATTTGGGTGGATATTTGACTTTCAGTTATTATTTCAACTTACTCCAACTTCTTATACGTATCCATTTCATAACAATATTATTATTATTATTATTATTATTATCATTATCTTGAAATGAGTTAAGTTGAATAATCAGTAGCCCTCTTGCAGTGAGAGCCTGGAGAAAAGTCACTTATTTTGTTATCCCACGTCTTAGATATACGTCGTGCCAAATAATACAAAAAATAGTTACCATAGAGAAATGTTATCATCAAAGGTGGCCTGATTTTTCGATCTCACACATATTAATTTATTTATTTTTGATAATTTATTTTAATTTAGAGTGTATTTGGTAATATTTTCTTAATTAAATTTTTGTTTTATAATTAAAAAAGTAAAAATATTTTTAAAAAACATATTCTATAAAACTAATTTCACTTTTTAATTTTTTTCAGAATCAAAATTTTAAAACTTTTAAAAATAATAAAAAAAAAACATCACTTTTAAAAAAAATTTAAATAGATTTTTTTAATCAATATTTTAGACTCTGATCTCAACGTGGACCTTATTACTAGAACTTGGGCTCTGTCCCCAGTCTTGAACTCGAACCACGGCGCCAACCCAAACACGAATCTAGACTCAACTTAAATAAAATCACAAAATAAAAATGAAAATTAAAGTTATAGAAACGCTTTTATTTTCTATTTTTAAAATAAAAAAGCAAAAATGAACACTTTTTTAATTTTAAAAAACACAAATTTTATTTTTATTTTTGTGATGAAAAAATTAAAAAATAAAAATATTACCAAACGTCCCCTTAAAATATAACACTCACAACGTCACATTAATATGGTGTTAGGGAAACTCCAATACTCAGATAAATTTAGTGCTAAATCATCACCAAAAAAAATATAGATAATTTTAGCATTAAATTTTTTCTATTCCAGCCACAATACTAAAAATAATTTCTCTCACATTATATAATGGGTAAATATCATTTTGGATCTTGTGTTTTGCAAAAATTACCAATTAGACGCTCTATTTTGTTAAATGACAAAATGGATCCTATATTTCTAAAATAGTAAAAATAGGACCCTAAGTTTAATTTTCAATAATTTTATTTTTTAATATAACCAACTTTAAGACAATTTCTAACACGAACAGATACAGAAAATGTAATTAGTTTTGTCATAACATCTTTAGATTAGATTATTATTAAGTTATATTTTGACAAAAAAATAAATTCAGGGTCCTATCTGTACAATTTTAGAAAATACAGGGTTTATTTTGTCATTTAACAAAACAGAGAATCTAATTGATAACTTTTGCAAAATATTGGATCTAAAATAGTATATATCTACCCTTATATAATATATAAATATAAAAGTTTAATTACTAACATATTATTTTAATATTAAAATATAAAAAAAAAATAATAATAATAATAATATAGTATATAATGTACTGTTATTTTTAGTCGGACACTATAAACTCTCACTTATAAAATACTATTTTTGAAATGTTAGTATCATAACATAAAATGCTTAATAACAATAATGTTACATTAATTCCTTATCCCAAGTAACTTGGATGATCTCTATATATATAAATTTATGTATATATATATCTGCTATATAATAAAAATCATCATATGTATGATCAACTGCATCTATTAAATTAGTAACACTCTTTTTCGCCATCAAATTAAGTAATTCTATGTGCATAACATTACAAAGAGAGTTATATTAATCAATCACCTTTATGGTGGATAATTTAGGTGCACACATCATTATTTTAAATTAATATAATCATGTGCATTATCATCGACATATTTTAAGTAATACTGAAAAAGTCAACTATATGAAGAGAAGAGTCTCTCAATTCTCTTTGTTTTAACTTTTACTCCAGAAATTAAACAAAAAAAATAGATAAAATACAAATTAATTAATTAATTAATCTATATCCAAACAAACAATATAGCTATAGCTCGTTCCCCACAGGGCCACAGACGCGTTTTCAACAGTACTCAGCATGCAAAGTTTGAATTTGAGACACACTGCTTTAGCTATCAACCTCAGTATTATATTTCTGAAAATTTCTGTAGTATATTTAAGTAATAAGTGTTTTGGTAAACTCATTGTTAATTTATTCAATATTTAAAAAAGTTTTTCAATTTATTTTTTTTTCATAATCACATATATTATACTCATATAAGATTATCTGTAAATCTTTACAAAATCTTTAAAAAATTACAATGAAGAAATTTTGAATATAGTAGATTTAAATGAGTATTTAGTAGATCCACTATATTAATTTATTCGGTATTTAAAAAAGTTTATAGCTTATTTAATTTTTTATGATCGTGTACGTTGTATTTATATAAGATTATTTTTAAATTTTTAAAAAATTTTGAATAATTTACTATAAAAAAATTAAGGTATTTAAAAATTATTTATTATGCGTATAAAATAATAATCACATGTATGCAATAAAATAATTAAATTATATTTTTAGTATTGTAAACTACTTAAAAATTTTAAAAATTTATCAATAATTTAATATATTATATCTATAATCAGTGGCGGACCCAGAATTTAAAGTGAGGGGGGCGTAAATAAATTTAAAAAAAAAATATAAAGTGTAGTTAGTGGAGTTTGAACCTTTACCCTCTAACCTATTCACCAACTGCCTTAACCATTACACCAAGGTTACTATTATGTCTATAAATATCATCTTTTAATACAAATATATGTTGTAACTAATTAAAATACATATATATTTTTATCTCGATTTTTTTTTTCAGGGGGGGCGACTGCCCCCCCTCGCTACAAGGTAGGTCCGCCCCTGTCTATAATGTATATCAAGGAATAAAAACTAAAATATTGGTAAAAAAAATGCTCTAAAATATTAGGTGAATAAAACCTGATTTGATTGATAAAAATAAAAAAATGTAATAATTTGTGAAATTGATTATGTGAGAGCACACTTTACCATGACTTCCATTCCTAAATTCTTATCTATCAAAACAGGTTATCAGGGTTTCTACCATAAAATCCATTTAATTAAGGAGTTTACTCTTTTCCTAATATAATTATATAGTAATTTTTTATAGCTATATTTATTTAAAATTAGTTGTAAATTTTTAAAAAATTATAAAAAAATTACTATGTCAAAAATAAAATTCAAACCCTATGGAACTCTCTAACATCTCATAATTTGGGATAAAGTGAATGGAGTTCCATTTCAAAACCAATTGACAGTAGGAAGAGTAGCTAATTCTTCTTATATATTCTATTATAGTTCCACACATTAATAATGTGGGACTCACTAACAATAAAAATTAAAAAATTCAATTAAATACCAAAACAGATTTAAAGATTTACAAAATAAAGAGTGTAGATTATAGACTTACCCAATATAATATAGATGATACCTTATTATAAGCCTATATATACATACTAACTTCATTTCATAACTGTACTATATCTTCACATATATAATCTTGCCTTGCTTGCCACTGCTCTCAAACCCCAAAATCCATGTAGAAAAGCTTTCTTATATTATATATATCATGTCTTACTCCTTCAAGTACTATTTTGTAGTAATAATTGGCTGGCTACTTATGAGTAGTTCTAGTATCGATGCACAGCTATCTCCATCCTATTATGCATCCACGTGTCCATTGCTTGTGCTGATCGTACGCCAAGGCATGAGGCAAGCTGTTCGGAAGGAGCCTCGCATGGCTGCCTCTATTCTTCGCCTGTTCTTCCACGACTGCTTTGTAAATGTATATATAGAAAATGATTTTGGTTATGGGATTTTGTGTAATTTTTATGACAATATATATGATTTTGCAGGGCTGTGATGGATCTATACTATTGGATGACACAGCGAACTTCACGGGAGAACAAAATGCTTTTCCAAATAGGAACTCAGTAAGAGGAATGGATGTGATCGATGACATCAAAACAAGAGTGGAGAGGGTTTGCAGTAACACTGTCTCTTGTGCTGATATTTTAGCACTTGCTGCAAGAGAAGGAGTTCTTTCGGTATATATATATATCCACATATAAATATTTTTAACAAATTTATTTTAATTATCTTGCCTGCCCTGATTCATTATTAATATTTAACATAAATACATATATATACATAGTATACTTATTATCTTTTGAAATTTTCAAGTGTATGGATAATATTGGCATTTTTTTTACACACCAATATATAATGTAGTTACATAGATTCAAAATAATTTTAAATAATAAATGATGATTTCAAACCGCTACTACTACACGTGCATATGAAATATCAAAACATTCTAAATTATTTTAAAGTTTTGTTGAAATTTATGAGAATCTCTTATAATTATATTATATAGTATATACTAAAAACAAAAATATAATTACAATTTATTTATGTACCAAAAACACTGAAAGTTATCTATATATAAATTCAATTTATAATATATTTAAACATATCTATATAGTACCAAACTTAATTGGATTTTTTATTCAAAAAAAAACAAAAAAACTTAATTGGCTTTTCAAAAATACTATTATTGGGTTTGCTTTTTCTCTTATAAACCTTTTATCACTGAGTGGATGTGCTTGATGAAAAAATTGTATATATTTTGGATTTTGTGCTTTTTCATTTTCAAACTGATATCTGTCATATATTGTCTTCTTCTCTATTTTACATATTTTTTGTCAAAATCATGAATATATATAATATACGTAAATATATTTGTGGATAAATGTATAATACATTCCTAAATTTTCCAGAAGTAATTTGTGTCATAAATACTTAAGTTTAATTCTCAGTTGTAAATAAATATATAAGTTTAATTTTTGGCGGTAATAATACCTAAGTTATAATTCTAAAACTTTTGTAGGTACCTGACTGTTAATTGTTAAGTAAATTGCCACGTGGCAATTTCTGATTGGTCCAAGTCATTAAATATTTATTTTAAAAAAAATAATTAAAATATACCAATAAAAAAATAACACGTGGATAATGACATAATATTTTAACAGTTAGGTACGTAGAGAGTTCCAAAAATATAACTTAAGCATTATTACCGCCAAAAATTACACTTAGATATTTATTTGCAACTGTTAGTTAAACTTAGTTATTTATGCTGCAAATTAGTCATTTTCTAAAATACTAATTTTTCGGAACATCTTTATGGTAATTTAAATAGTTTTTTAGTATATTTTTTTTATGATTGTATATGTAATTATTTATGGCACTTGTAAATCTTAAATAATTTACCGTATTAAAAATATCGAAATATTTTATTTTATTAGATGTGTGATTATTTTTTTATATTAATGGTAAATAATTATTTAAACATATATTTGACACTATAAATTAATTTTAATTTACTAAAAATTCATAAAAAAAATTAAATAAGTTATAGTCCTAAATAATTAGTACTCAATATCATAAAACAATTTAAACTAAAATACTCTTCCGATGTCAAAATAAATAACAAGTGTACCAAAACATAGGAAGTGTACTGTAGACTACCTAATCGACGTAACCGCAATTAATAATTTATTAAACGAATATAATATATACTCCTGTAGTGGTTCTGAGTGTACAATCAAATACATGCACATATCATTACTTTATCCTTTTTATATTTATTTATTTATTCAACAAATTATTCCTTTATTTTTATATGCATTAAACAATACTAAAAATTTACTTAATACAAACAAATATGTGAACATCTTTTTAAAAAAATGTCTAAAGACTGTAATAATTAATTCAAAAGCAAAATTCTAATAGAAACGTGTTTGATTTTTATAATTGAATATTTGAAGTATATATGTAGACCATAAATTATTTTAACAAATTTAAAATTAATATTTAGACGTAAATTTGTCACACATCTGAATGTCAACAAGAAGTTTGTCTATAATTTATCTGTAAATATATTATTATTCAAAAAAATATTATATTATTATATTTTAACACACTTTTTTTAAAAAAAAAAAATATGAAAAATAGTGTTTTAAAAACTTATGTTAAATTTGGTTCAAAAATATTAAGGACTTATAATAAATTCAACTTTTTTTCACATTAATTATTTTGGTTAATTGGCTATTATAAAATTTTACATTCATTATTAACTATAATTTTGATGACAAAAAATAATAATTTTTTTGTGTATATTCTTAATAATATATTGAATATGACTAATCAATAATAATTACAAAATTAGGGTCCAATTATAAATAGTGAACTAAATATAACACAATTATTTTTTTATGATATAAATAGCACAAAATTTTCATCTTGGCAACAAGAGTTTTTTTTTAAAAAAAAAAATCAATCTTGGCAAGAGCCTAAATATCTTATAATTTACTATGGCGCGCGCGATTACAAAAGCATTGACAGCACACATGGAGCTTATGACATTATAACTTATTATGTTTATATATATAGGACTATGTGTGAGGAATTAGAAACCACTTGAGGCTAGTTCAAGTGGACATAGGGGGTGCGTGTGTATTGGAGGTCTTGGGTTCGAGTCCCAGGTTATGCTGATGTAATATATAAACGCTTAAATAAAAAAAAAAAAAAAAAAAAAACTAGAAATAAAAGTTTTTATTGGTGCTGTATTAAAATATATTGGGATCTACATTATCAAGTGAACTAAAATGAGGGTACAAATTTTGGCTAGTAGATTAGAATCGGTTGAGAGTTGACTTAGAAATCCGTGTGGCGTTTAATAATGTTTATAATAGAGCTTTTTTTGGCTGGAATAATGTTAGTATAGTTTCTCATAAAAAAAAAAAAAAAAAATGATTGCTAGAGGTTACTTCTGTTGAAGTGGTATGCTTCAAGGTTTTTAATTTTTTTGTCCTCAAGAGGAAACCCACAATTTGATCAATATTTAAAAAAAAAAAAAATCAAATTGATTACTCTAATTACCTCAACACTAAGAAATCCCACACTACAAACTCCACTGAAGCACAACGAAAGCCACAACACCAACTCCACCTACAATTTTCGATCCCCCTACAAAAATTGATATACACAAACTGAACTCCTTCAATCATCCCTAACTCATCGTAAAATAAACAAAACTCCTTCAGAGATCATCCAATGTAAGGAAAGATCACTCTTTGTGCAAATAATCTCTCCCAAATCTCACCAGAGGTAAGAAAAAAAATGAAATATTTAAAATTTTCACGTTAGAAAATTCTATCATATGATGTTCATTAAATAACGATTACCATACAACTACTACAATATTATCATGCAGTTCACCAATAAGCAAAGGGTATCATGGGTCTTTTCAAATTCCCCATAGTAAATTTTTTCTATATATGTATATTATTTATTTAAAAAGGAAAAAACTCATAATTACAATTAAAATTTATTTTATTCTTTAAAATAAATTACCAAGTTCCTTTTTTATTTTATTTTACTTTACAAATTAGAATAAAATTAATGTTCCCACGAAATGGAGGCAAAAACTCTGTTTCATGGTTTTAATTGGTTCTCAACTAAGCTGCCAATCACGCATGTGGAGACAGTGAGACAGACTTTTCCTAGTTTCTGCATCATCTGTTAGATCTTCTTCTTAAGATTTAACATGTAAGGTGGATGACCATTATGGCTACTCATAGCTTGCTTAGCATGGTTTAGAGTTGTATAGAGATTATCAATGGTTGGAGAATATCTCCTCCCCATATTTTCTGTTGTTTCTGTTATTGTAAATGAATGTGTATTTGATTTATATAATAGCATAATCTTTATAATAAAAACAAAACAAAAACCTTAAACTATAATTTTTCTATTTATTAATTTTTGGGCACAGTTGGGGGGACCTTTATGGCCGGTACCATTGGGAAGAAGAGACTCAACAACCGCCAGCCAAAGCGACGCCAACCGAGACCTCCCTAGTCCAAGCTCCGACCTGGCCACTCTCATCAGCCGATTTGCCAACAAAGGCCTCAGTGCCACTGACATGACCGCTCTTTCTGGTGCCCACACCCTTGGCTTGTCCCAATGCCTCAACTTTCGAACACACATCTACAACGACACCAACATTGACGCAACCTTCGCCACCACACGCCAGGCCAACTGCCCTTTCGCCGGTGGCGATACCAACCTTGCTCCCTTCGACGCCACCCAGAATAGATTCGATAACAACTACTTTGGACAACTCGTCAATAAGCGTGGACTTCTCCACTCTGATCAGGAACTCTTTAATGGCGGATCACAAGACTCATTAGTCACGACCTATAGTAATAGACAGTTTAGATTCTTCAATGATTTCGCCAGTGCCATGGTAAAGATGGGGAATATTAGTCCTTTAACTGGGACCAATGGCCAAATTAGGAAGAGCTGTGGGGTGGTAAACTAGTTATAATTAGTTTAAATAAATAATTTCTACTATCATTATATTGTGTATTGCATAATAATTATTAATTATTCTGTCTTGTGTTTGGATTCATTAATTATTATCTTAAATGTTGTGAGTGAGACCAAAATGGAAGAAAATAAGAACGAAAGATTGCGACCTTATCATTATTAGTTGTGTGCGTGTGTAAATGGGTTTCACGAAAATCTCTGTGTGGTGTGGGATTAAATTTGCAAGGTTATATTTAATTATTTATACTCCTTTTAGAGACACGTTCTAGACATTGTAAAATTAAATAGAAATATACCATCCACGCCAGTTAATTTATTTCAGATACAATGCTTATATTCTAATACTAATGCTACACCATAAAAATAGTGTATTGTAAATGGTGTGAAATGTGTAATTATTAGATATGAATTGAGAAAATAAAATTTTGATTTAAATGAGAAACTAGTACTGTCTCGAAAAATATATTTATATTATTTTTTTATAGTGTAAAAATTTATCAAAATAATAATATTAATAAATTTGAATTCTCTTCTTAAAAAATTAGATAAAATCCGCTATTTCTTTTAAAAAAAAAATTGTTATAATCAAATAATTAGGCATTCTCACCACACTAAGTGAGTGCAAATAATTAATAGTATTCTATAATATTTCATTGTATTTATTATTTATAAAAATATATAAAATATTCCTAAATACTTAATTTGACCTAATAGATTATGACACTTGTGGTGGTACTGAATTTAGCATTAGCTCTTAATAATATACTTCAGTTCAGTTCTGATATACATGATTGGGCTATTAGCACTTTCCAGGCCCATCTCATAAGTCATTTCACAAAACGTTTCAAACTTGGGCTCCATTTGTGTGGTAGTGGTGAGGAAAAAGATGAAGTCACAAATACACAAAAACAACAAAAAAAAAATTACAGAAAAACAACTTCACGGAATTTTAAATATTTTTACGATTTTTTTAATTTTATTTACAGAAAATACAGTATTTTTATATTATTTTCTTGTTAATTTGCTGTTGATTTTTTGTTTTCTGTATGTTATTTTTTGTTGTTATTTAGTTATTATTTTTATATTATTTTTATGTAGTTTTGTTGTTGTTTTCGTGTTGTTTCTATGAAAAACCGTAAAAATGTAAAAAAGAATTCTTTGAACGTAAAAATGTAATTTTTTTTACAAAAAAATAGTATCTTATGTAATTATCTCAAGGATGAATCCCTTCTAAAAGAAAAAATTCATCAATTTTACATTCTTATTTTCTAAAATAACATATAATATTATCTACCTATACCATTTTTGAAAATGAAATGTAACCAAAATTTCTAGAACATATACTAAACTAGAAAACAGTTTTCAATGACATATTTTGAGAAGAAAAAAAAGATATATTAGTTATAAGGGTTTGTAATTACAATATGCATACTAAAAAAAGATATATTAAAATATTGAATCAAATGAAAAATTCAGTAATAGCAAATCATTCCACTGTGTTAGGAGATTTGAATCTCTTTGACATTATTATTCAAAGAATGAATAAGAACACTGAAATTGAAAAACAGAGAGAGAGAGGAAAGAGGAGAGAAAGAAACACAAAGTTAGAGTGAAAGAGTTCAATTGTATTCAACGAGAACAGCTAGTACAGTATTTATACAATGGAGCTGAAAGCAATTAATCAAGATTAGTTACAATCGAAAAGCTAACCTACTAACTAAAAAGTACAGACTGTTAGTAAACTAACTTAACAGACTAACTGTTACAACTGAATTCCCTTAACACTCCCCCACAAACTCAGCATTAAATGCATCAACAATGGTGACTTTGGATCAAAAAACTAGAGAAGTTTTGATTGGAAATTACTTTGGTTAGGCCATTTGCCAGTTGATCCACTGCTGGAACACGTTTGACAATGTACAAATTCAACTTGATATATTTGGTGCGAGCATGAAGAACAGGATTTGTAGTGAGCAAAACTATGCTAAGATTGTCACACCAGACAGTTGGAGGTTGGGGCAGCTGTATGTGGAGCTCAGAAAATAAGGAACGAAGCCCAACAAGTTCAGCAACCACATTAGCAAGGCTTCTGTACCCTGCTTTTGTACTCGATTTGGAAATAGTGTGCTGTTTTTGAGACTTCCAGGCAATGAGATTTGAACCAAAGAAGATGGCAAAACTTGAAGTGGATGTTTTATCATCTGTATCAGTGCCCCAATCAACATCACAAAAGGCCTTTACTTCAAAGTTTTGAGGCTTGGTGAAATGAAGACCATAATGAATAATGTCAGCCACATATCAAAGTATTCTCTTGACAGCAGGCCAGTGATTTTGAAGTAGTTTTTGCATGAATTGACAAACCTTATTAACACTATAAGATAGTTTAGGTCTGGTTATGGTAAGGTACTGTAGAGCTCCAACTATAGACCTGTACATTTGTCGATTGGGAAAGACATCACTGCCATAGGCAGATAGTTTTTGTCCACTGATCATAGGTGTAGAAATAGGTTCGACATCATGCATATCTACTCTGAAGAGGAGATCCTTAGCATACTTAGCTTGAGATAGAAGAAGGCCACTGTTGGTTTTTGCAACTTCAATTCCAAGGAAATACTTTAGTTCCCCTAGGTCTTTTAGGGAGAAAGTATTGTGAAGTGAAGTAATGAGAGATGCAACTGTTCTGGGGTCACTTCCAGTGACCAAAATGCCATCTACATACACAAGGACAAGTGTGATGGAGGATGCATTGTGTAGAATGAATAGGGAATGATCTGACTTGGATGAAGTGAATCTCAATGATAAGAGACAGTGATGCAACCTTTCAAACCAAGCTCTTGGAACTTGTTTCAACCCGTAGAGAGCCTTGTGTAGCTTGCAAACTAAATTGGGTTGAATGGTGATTTCAAAACCAGGGGTTGTGTCACGTAGACCTCTTCTTGCAATACCTCATTAAAAAAAGCATTATTAACATCTAATTGTCTAATGTTTCATCCTTTAGAAATGGCCAAAGTGAGAACGACTATGATGGTAATTGGTTTCACAACAGGGTTGAATGTTTCAGTGTAGTCAAAGCCAGGTTGTTGGTGGAATCCTATGGCTACTAACCTAGCTTTGTACTTGTTAACAGAGCCATCAGGATTGTCCTTGATTATAAGTATCCATTTACAACTAATAGGCTCTCTCCCTTCTGGCAAAGGGACAACAATATATGATTTATTTCTAGCAAGAGCTAGAATTTCTTCAGACATGGCTTGTCTATAGCAGACTTGTCTATAGAGTACTTTATGAAGCACTGAGATTATGAGGTTATGGTCATGTGTGAATTAGAGTGTTTTATGAAGCACTGAAGGTGAGTATTTATAATGATAAATGTTTAGGGTGTTGTATGAAACACAAAGATTGTTGATTATGAATAACTATGAATATACTTGATTATGTAATAAGTGTGCTCTCATAGACATTAAGTTATTTATGCACCTTGAATGTGTATGACCTATTGGTAAATGAAATTTGCTAGCACATTCTATGATTTTATTTAGTAGCTTTTCTTGCTGAGTCATTGTGACTCACGGGTGCTTTGTGGTGCAGGTAAGGAAGTTAGAAGTTGTATTCGGCCATGAGTCAGAGGTCTCCCAGCAATGTACATATCAGCCGTGGGGTCTTGGCTTATGGGAAGCAGGATCAAATTCCTTTCTATGTTTAGAAATGTAATCTATTGTAAAAGAATTTTTATAAACAGGGGATCCCTATATTACGACGATATTTAAAATGGAAGTCTTTATTTTGAATTTAATTAAAGATTTAAATTAAACCACACTTTTTCAAAATTTATAGATTAGTGATAATAAGTTTATAAAAGCACACACGTGGCGTCCCTGAGGGTCAGGGCGTTACAATCAATGAACCGTAATAGCAACCATTGATTAAGGATTTTATAACTTTAATATGTTATTGACTATTTTATGCATGATCAATGATCTTAATTCTCCATACAATATAAGTCATAGCCTCATATATAAATACAGAATTTTTCGATATTTATATATAAATTATGTTGGAAATTATTTTACCAGGATCTTAGATCTACTCACAAGTATGTTGATTAACACCCTAAATATGAACTTCTAAAACGATTATGAAATAAACACATATAAAGTATGAGAAACCTTACATTGGGTGCAACGGAATAATATGACTCCTTCCGTTCAGATCTCTAACCCTTGTATCCTTTATGTCACAGAGTATTATCAAGATCTGAACCTGGATCTCTTTCTCTCCTTCTTTAGTGCTGAAACTCCTTCTTGTTGAATGTCTTTCTTCACGATCTTCCTCACTATGATTGAGGTATCACTTGCTGTGTGTGGGCACTACTCTAATCACTAAGTGGTTCGAAATTTCAAGGAAGAAGAAAGAGAAGAAGTGGCGGCTAGGGTTTAGAAAGAGAAGGCTCAGGTTTTTCTTTGAAGGAAAAAGTAGAAAGTTAAGTGTAAATTTCCTGAAGCCTTCACTATTGATTTATAGCATTCCACTAGGGTTAGGTTTGAATTATTTGGCATTAAAATAATGAAAATATCAGATGAAAAAACTTATAAAAGTGGTCGGCCTAGGCAATGTAGATTTGGGCCTCACTTTTTGTAATTTTGCAGTTTTATCATTTCTGCATCTCATTTTCTCAAAAACGCCAATTTTCAAATTCAACCATTTAAATGTCAATTCTAACTATTTAATAACTATAAATAATTATTAAATAATATTGTCATTTATCATATTTATTAATTGAACCATACAAAGTATCATAATTAACAAATATGCCCCTAAAACTCTTTCTTTACGATTTTGCCCTTACTTAGTGAAAAATTCACAAATAGACATAGTCTAAATTGAGAATTATAATTGATTAATTAAAACCAATTATATGAGTCTTACAAGCAATATTATCTCAACTAGTGGGGGGACCATGGGTCTATATACCGAGCTTCCAATAAGTAGATCAAGAATTTATAACCTAACTTTACTGACTTATTAATTCTTCGTTGAATCTACACATAAAACTTAGAATTGCACTCTCAGTATATAGAATGCTCTATATGTTCCACCATATAGACACATCATTAGTTATCCATTGTTATAATCATAATTTGATCAATGATCATCTATATGAATGATCTACATTGTAAAGGCATTAGATTACCGTTACACCCTACAATGTATTTTATCCTTAAAACACTTAACCCCGTATAAATGATATTTCAGCTTATGTGAAATGAGTACTCCACCATTTATTTTCGTTTGGTCAAGCTCGAAGGAGATCATCCTTTACTTACTATTCGCCAGATAGAAGCTATAGATTCCATGTTTATGTTAGCGCTCCCACTCAATCGCACTACCGTGTTCCCAAAATGTACGTATCACCCTGACCCAAAAGTAGGCTTAACTAACAAATCAAAGAACACAAATAACCTCTTGAGATTGAGCCTAATCATAACAGGATTAAGATTATTTGATCTAGGATCAACTATGCGATATTGACTTGAATAGATATTACGGTAAGTTTAATAAATCTAAGTCAAAGTTCAATATCGGTCCCTTCCGATGCATACTCCATGCATCCAACTTGAGCTTTACTTTAACCAATGCTCTGGAAAGAACATAGTATTTCTCAAAATGCAAGTAAACTCTGTTGTAGATTATCATATCAGTAAAACCCTGTGTCTGATAAATCTAGGAAACTTTATTCACATAGTCATGTTTACTTTCCAAAATGTTGACAACACAATAAACAGGATCAAGTATGTGAAAAGGGTTTCAGATGAATTTATAAATCAAATAGACAAGCAATTGATAAGGTGAACCAAAACATACACAAATGAATGAAAAATACTTCTGTTTCTTTATTGATGTTGAATAAAATGGATTACATTGAAATGGAGTTTTATTTAGGGCATAAAACCCAACAAATTATTATATAAAAAATATTAATAATTCAACATCCAAACATATATCAAATTGTTTAACTACTAATTACAATAAAAAAATATATATATCTACAAGCTTTTTAGGGCATAAATACTAACAACTTCAAAGTTCGTAAAATTCTTATGAGTCTCTACGTCTTCATCCAAACAGACATAATAACCACCCTATGCAGCGGAGGCTAACATTTTTTATCAACACAAAAAAAAAAAATCCATAAAATCTTCTAATTCATGGAAGTCAAACTACGACCTATTACCCTAACGACAACATAAAGAAAGGGTAGTTCCAAAAATCTAGAGAAGTGTACTTACTTGTATTTGTTGAAGTTAGGGGTGGTGGTAAAAAATTGTAAACGACTGCGAAATTTTCTTGTGAAGGTTGTGTAACCTCTTGGTAAACTCGTCGAGATCCCCATAAAACTTCGACGATGGGATTGTTGGAATGACAGTTAAGGAGCTGGAATTTGGACACGAACGTGATTGAAGGTGGAACAATTTTTTGAAGAGCTTAGAAGCTAGGTTGGTCATTCAACGAAAAAAACTTTTTTTGGGTGTTGGAAATTTTTCTCTCCACAAAAATTTCAAAATTTGAAGAAGTGATTAAAGTGTTAAACCATTTATTCGAACATTATTTATAAGGTCATGGCGATTCATGTGCTTCTGATTTAAGGGCTAAGATTAAATCCTAAAAAACATCATTTTCATTGATCCAACAGTCGAGGAACATCAAAGGTTGCATTTAATGCAAACATCAAAATTGAAGGGCCTAGTATTAATGATGATATTTTCCTCGAAGAAAGCGCTGATGCATTAGCCGTCAGTATGACACCTAACACGTCATACACTTCATATATTATGTAACTTGCACAAGCCAATGATATACCACCACGTGGATTATACCATCAGAATGTGAAGAGTCCAGAAGTACTCATGCAAGTACCCTAAAGGAGAATACCAAGTGGGCAACTTAGTTAATGGAACCGAAAGAGGTTTCAAATCTAGATGAAGGTGACAAGCCTTTGCAACTCCCAATCAATGGAGGCTTGGGGGAAAATATTATCTGTGTTCCCGAGGAAGTGACATGTGACCCCTCGCGGAGGACCACTAAGATACCAGGCCCATCAACTAGTCCAAACAAAAAAACAAGATGGCCCATCTCCCAAGTGGACATAAATCTGGATGGCATGTTCAGGTAAGATTTAGATCTATCAAGTTCCTGGATCAGCAATTCAACTCCAATTAAATATTAAGGACAAAAGTAATTTTAGGAACACAAGACGGATGCCCCCGGGGGCCATTCAGAAGCATAAGCTAAAAGGATTATTTGTAGTGATAGCACATACATGGCACGCCTTTAACACAATCTCAAAGAATTTGGCGACCTATCCCCTCTGTTAGATTCCGCAAAGGCTCACAGTAAAAAAAGGTGTTCACCTTTTTGTGCATTGCACCCATATTTTGACATTCTCTTTCTCAACAATAGCACACATGCTAGCTATCAATGTTAACAGTACCATGCACCGTACAACAAATTATTTTGGGAATCAAGCCTCACTTACCCAGCCCAATAGCTTATGAAAGTAGAAATTCATTGTATTTTACCGCATACCAGTGGACTCATTTGATAAGAAAATCCTAGTACAGACCAAATTCGTCTGGCTCATTAACTTAGCTGCCTATAAATATGGCACCATGCCTTCCACGCAAAGGGTTCGAAAAACTTGATTTAAAAATTTCATAAACAAAAAATACTTATTTATGTCGTAGGAACTCCATTACAAAAAAGCTAATAATACGACCTCGTCGACTAAGGCGCCCCAACCACGTAACAAATCGTGTCTCCTTTCTTCTTAATACTATTTTTTTGACCTTAATATTTCATTATATTTAATTTTCCAAAAAAAACTCAGTAAACATTTGACTTTGAAAGAAATTACCTAAGGTTTCTCCTTGTTAGTTGCAATTTCTCAAGCAAGCTTAGTCAGAAGGGCACCGTTAAAATCTTCAAATCTCTTAAACCCTGAACCTCCTCGATTTTTTGGTTGGCAAAGAAAATCCCATCATCGAGTGGCGAGGAATTTGCTCTTGTCCACATTCCCGATCCACCAAAACCTTTGAACCATAACGTCCATTTTACGACAATAGATAAAGGAATCTTGAAAGTAGACATAGGGTAAACTAACATCGCAAGAGCAAGCAACATATAATGGAAACCAATTTACCTGCATTTGATAAAATTTTCATAAGCCACCCTTCAAGTCTCTTGTACAACTTTGTTTTAATAAATTTGAAATTATGAAACTATTTTTTTTTTTTTGGAGAAAACAAAAAAGTTTCCTAGATACATATCATTTTTTAGAGTAGTCTTCATTGCTAGATAGGTTTTAATTTCTTGTTTTTCATTACATTTAAGATTAATTCAGTTTCTTGTTTTCATTCTTAAATACCCCTTATTCCCTTGAGTAGTCTTCGTTTCCAAAGAAATGTTAAGATAGGTTGGTTATATTAAATGAAAAATTACAAATTAAATTTAAAGTATTATTTTGGGATTTTTTTTTTATTTTTACACTTTAAAATAGTTTTTTTTTTTTTTTTTTGTATTTTTAAGGAATTCATTCCACACATAAATTCCTATAACAATTAACTGAGCAACTTAAATCGCAATCAAAATCCGTATAGCAACCCACATCTACTGAAAAAATTAACAGAACAACTCAAACTGTAAATTAAAAAAATATATATATAAAATAGTTCTCTTATTATTTTATATTATTTTAAAAAATAAAAAGTCTAGGTAACAAAACGAAAATCTATCAATAATTTTTACTAAATACAAATCCAATATTTATTCAAAATAGGCAATAGTATTTTTGAAAAAAAAAAAATTCAATCTGGTTAGCCATTTAAATTAATTATTATTTTTTTTTTTTTTTGGATAGAACAACCATTTAAATTAATTGAAGGTATTAATTTGCAAACATTAGTGTTCCATCCCATGTGATTATTGTCGCTCTGCTTTTCCAAAACGACGGCCCACAACTTCTTACGCTGCACTCGACCGTGCTTGATCTCGCCTTAATACGGACAGAGATAACAAGATAGCGATGGAGAATCCCCATTGGAGCGTAAAGCCACGCTCCATCATTACGCGAGTAGGTCTAATTTCTCTTCTGCTTTTATCTAATTCCAACTGAGACAAAAGAGAGAGAAACCAGGGGAAAATAATTAGAGAAGAGAGAGATAGAGAGAGAAGGCAAAAGAGGAAAGGAAGAGAGAGAAAAGGAGAGTTAAAGAGAGAGAAGAAAAGAAGGAAGAGCTAGGAGAGAGAGAGAGAGAGAGAGAGAGAGAGAGAGAGAGAGGTATCGTCTCACATGGCCTCCATGCCCTTGGGGCCGCACCATCAACCTCCACAGCCACAACCGGACAACAATGAAGCTCTGAAGCTCGTTACTCGACGCGCCTCCGAAATGGACACCGATAAGGTACTATTTTTGAACTTACATTCTACAACACCTCGTTACTTTCGTTTTCTGTGTTTCTCTTTCTAGATATGTGTATGTGTACGAATAAGTATGTTTCGGTGCTTAGATCGTCTTTGATCCAGCTCAAAACCTTGATTTTATGTTTAATTTGGGAGCGATCTGGATGTTTTTGGTTCTCTGATGTCGGTTTCAGCTAGCCTCAAGTTTTTCCGCGAAAGTTTCCGGCCTGGTCTTCATCGGCAAGACTTTGTGTTAGATGTTCTTTCTAAATTTGATTATTCTATATTAGATGCTCTTTCTGTTTTGTCTATTCTTTGATTTCATAACTTTGTTTTTCACCAACTTAATTTTCTATATTTATTTGATATATTTTTCTAATTTTCATTACCAATTTTCTGACCAAGATCTTTCATCTTCATATTCAGGTTAAGTACGTTTTCTGAGTTCATTTTTTTCCTGGTCGTTTGCCGAAAAAGGATTTGTTGTAAAAAAGTATTTTTACCGAAATGTGTTGTTATAATTTTCTTGATAACCAAACCAAAACAAAATTAGAAAGAAAATGAGAAAATTATGTGATTCAACCCAGCTCAGCTGAAATTCATTTTTGTTGGAAAATCTATTTGTGGATTTCCAATTTTTGAACTCCAAATAGCGAACATTAGGAGTTACTAGTTATTTCTCCATTTATTTTCGCCAATATTCTGTCCTCAATTTAGTCAATGTTGACAATTTTAGCTTCGTAATTTTCTATTTTGAAATAATTGCGTTGATCCTTAGTTGGTGCACTTATTGTCTCGTTGATCTCAATCCTTGTCCTAGCACCTTTTTTTCTTCCATATCATACTTTGACGTGTATTTGGATTCATTGTTTGCGCTAGCTTTGTAAATCTATGTGGCATTGTGTGCTTTAACTTTCTTTGATGGATTGTTCTTCAAACTAGTTTTAGTTTGCTTCAGGATGTTAAAGTTGTTGATTCTTTGTACTCTCTTGTTTGGACTGCAAGTTTGAAGAGCATTAACTTAGATTCCAATAAAGAGATAATTCATCACCATAACTCTCAAGAAAGCACTAGAATATTCTACTGATGCTTTCTTGTGAGCTATGGTCTTCCTGTTTTTCTTGAACTTAAATATGTTTTAAAATCCGTCCTCCTTTGGCTTTATCGAAACTTACATGTCATGATACCAATTTGTACACGGTAGTTATGTTAGTTCATTTAATGTTTTGTCATAATATTTAGTGGATGTCAAATTTTCCTTTTCAGTGCCTGGTGTGTTTTTAACGGGCTCGTACTTTGTCTTTGTTTAGCTTATATTCGGACGTTTCAAAATAGACAAGAGGTGTTCGCAGGGTTTCGCTATATAAAGATGTAGAAGATTTAAAATAGAAAGAAGTTTCCAAAGATTATTGTGCTTTTATATGTTTAACCCTGTGAATTGTCCTTACAAAAAAAAAAAAAGAAAAAATAAATAATCCATGTGAATTGTATGGAAAACTATTGTTCAAATTATAATTATTACATTACCACATAAATATGATATGAATATGTTTGCTCACAAGGCTGTTCATTGAGGCACAATTGTCAATAGATCAAACTGCTTTCCGTTAGATGCTGCCTAAGAAAGTGTATGGGGCACTGGCAATTCTGTACCTTTTGCTGATGCTAAAACCTTTTTGTTATTACAAATTGCAGGATATGTCAGCGTCATCTACTGTTATTGAGGGCAATGATCAGGTAACTGGTCATATCATTTCAACAACCATTGGCGGCAAGAATGGTGAACCCAAACGGGTAAGTAGTAGAAGATTCTTGCTTTTCCTCTCTCTCTCTCTCTTTATATATATACATGTATTTATCTATATTCACCTATTTGTATTCTGAAGTGTATTTCTTTTGTGCTTGTGACAGACAATTAGTTACATGGCTGAACGTGTTGTTGGTACGGGATCATTTGGAATTGTTTTCCAGGTATAAATATCTGTCTCATTAGAAAAGAAACTTGCTAGTATTTTTTCTACCCTTGTCTAATCTATTAGTATTTTTTCTACCCTTCTCTAATCTATTCTATTTCAGGCAAAATGTCTGGAAACTGGAGAAACAGTGGCCATAAAGAAAGTTTTGCAGGACAGACGATACAAAAATCGTGAACTGCAGTTAATGCGTTTGATGGATCATCCAAATGTGGTTTCACTGAAGCATTGTTTCTTCTCCACAACAAGTAAAGATGAGCTTTTTCTGAATTTAGTCATGGAATACGTACCAGAAACCATGTATAGGGTTCTGAAGCACTATAGCAGTATGAACCAGAGGATGCCACTCATATATGTGAAACTTTATACATATCAAGTACGACATTATCTTTCTCAGTTCCAATTTTGTTGGAAATTATCAAGAATGTATATTAATAAAAACTGAAACACAACTTTTCAGATTTTCAGAGGCCTGGCTTACATCCATACTGTTCCTGGAGTTTGCCATAGGGATGTGAAACCACAGAACCTTTTGGTATGTTTCTAGGTGGGTTTTGTTCTTTTATATAATGGACTGTTTGTCTAACCTATTATGCTGCATATATACTGCAGGTTGATCCTCTTACTCACCAAGTTAAGCTTTGTGATTTTGGAAGTGCAAAAGTTTTGGTATGCTTACCTTGTTGTTTTCCCCTTTTATATTACTCTATATATATGTATAATTATATATAAGAATTGTAAAGTGGGCATGACATGAGTCTCTCAATAGTTGTATCAGTAGACCAATCTCGTGAACATAGTTACATATGCAATAAAAGGGATGTCACGTTGGTGCCATGGACACGGATATGACATTAAATTAAATTTTCAATAATGATTTTATGAATCATGGTTGGGACTCTGTAGGTGAGGGGTGAAGCAAATATATCATACATATGCTCTCGTTACTATCGAGCTCCAGAACTGATCTTCGGTGCAACGGAATACACAACATCTATTGATATTTGGTCAGCTGGGTGTGTCCTTGCTGAGCTCCTTCTAGGCCAGGTTAGGATTTTCCTGTTGATTTTATTAGTTGGAAAATAATAGAATATTTATTATGGCTTCTAATCTTTTAAACTCTTTTACAGCCTCTGTTTCCAGGAGAGAATAAAGTGGACCAACTTGTAGAGATAATCAAGGTTGACTTTCACAGTTTTGTCAAAATTACTAGATTACTTGATTAGAATCAAGTGTGCTTATATTAGACATTTTTATGCAGGTTCTTGGCACTCCAACTCGAGAAGAAATTCGATGCATGAATCCTAGCTACACAGATTTTAGGTTCCCTCAGATTAAAGCTCATCCTTGGCACAAGGTATTACATAATATGCATGCAAGTGTGAATGTTACGAGTGTTTGTGCAATGGAAATATTATTGCTCTCTGCTTCCTGAACATGTCGTCTTGTTTTTTTTCTCCTATGTTTTGTTGTCTCAAAAAGCCAATATTAATTGTTGTCTTATATCTCGCTAACATTACAACTCTCACCAAATTCTTCAAGGTCTTCCACAAACGGATGCCTCCTGAAGCAATTGACCTTGCATCGCGACTTTTGCAATATTCTCCGAGTCTTCGCTGTACTGCTGTAAGTTTTAATCTTTGATCTTCTAGTGCTGTATAGTCTAGTCTGTAACTTTGCAGTCTCCATATTATCTCAAGATTCTATTGGTTTCATGGCAACATTAGTTTTTCTTTTCTGATAAACATCCCAACATTAGTTGATTAAACTATGATGACCCTTCTCTTTGGCTCTAATAACAGTTAGAAGCATGTTCTCATCCGTTCTTTGATGAACTTCGTGAACCCAATGCTCGTCTGCCAAATGGTCGCCCATTGCCACCTCTATTCAACTTCAAGCATGAAGTGAGTTTTTGTTTGAACATTGATTATTGTTGTTACTTGTAACTTTTAAGTAATTTATGCATCTATTTAGCATGGCTTGCAATCTTACTTGGTGTTTCCTCTTATTGCCTGAACTTCGTATTGCAGTTGTCAGCAGCTTCGCCTGAACTCATTAACAGGCTTATACCCGAACATATACGGCGGCAGGCTAGTCAGAACTTCCCACACTTGGTAGGTACTTAAAAAAAATGTGATGATACAAAACATGGAAATCATCACTGTCCTTTTCTGGTGGTAGATATATATATATATATGTGTATGGGAAGCCAAAAGGGCCTCTGTGTGGTCTGTATATCCGAACCAAGAGCATTTTGACCGATCAGCAGCTGTTTCTCCTCTTCCTCTAAAGATGTACACAAATACTTGCTGTTGTTCGGCTTAACTTTGGGAAACTGTCGACAAAATGTCATTTAGTATTAAACATAGTATTTTCCTTCATCTGTAAATTGTTTTGATCTTAAGAATTCCTGAAGAACCCTACCCCCCAAAAAATGGCAGAGTATAAGAAGGTGATTCTGTTCATTGTCTATCTATCTAGGTAAGCAAATACTGTTTCGTCATTGTTTTTTTTTTAAATTTATTTCCTTCAAGCTTTTAATTTCTTTGCTGTTTGTTGCAATTCCTTTCAAGAACTATAAATTGGTATTGTTTTAAATTCAGCTGTGTTTCTCTCTTGCTCTTCTTTAATTTAATTTGGTCTAATTTTTCGTTCTTTAAGCCGCTGCCTCGGCAAAAAATTGTACATTCCTAGAGAAAAGGAAAAGAATTGTTTGCAGCTTAACATTGAGAAGAAAAAAATAATAACAGAAATTGGAATTAGAATTTCCTCGCATTCTAGGCGTGGAGATCAAATTTCTGATTAATAAAATTTGATTAAAAATGGGAATGTTATGACTGAAATTATAATAATTAAATGCACCATTTTTATTCTCCAATAAGTAATGTTGCGCTCTTCATAGTTTCGGTATGAAGTGCAATTCTGAATAAAACTACAAAATCCTCCAACGAAAAATGGAGGAAGAACAATTGATGTGACCAAGAAATTATATTGTTTTCCTTTTTTTTTTCAAAAGAAAAAAAATAATATTTATTGCTATCCCTTTAACAATTAGAGGGAATTATAGCCAAGAAATTAACAAAAATGTAGAGACATTTGCAACCTTGCAACCTCTCAATGAGCCCTACTTGGTCACTTCGTGTATAGCATTAGCCAGATATCCAACATTTCCAGTCGTAACACCCGCCATGCTGTATACCAAGAGAAAAGTTCAATTTTAGATATAAATATATGAATTCATTTCTCTAGTAATAAAATAATTAAAAACAACACAAAATTACCTTATACGGCCATTGCGAGTCATATAGATGTGATATTCATTGGTCAAACGGTCCACCTGTTCAGGTGTCATCCCACTGTAGCAGAACATGCCAATCTGTTTGCCACCATCAAAATAATTCTTAATTGCGTCAAGAGACAAATACAATTACAAACAAATTATTTCCTACAACAATCCATCATACCTGATTGGTTATATGCTCCCACGATAAAGGCGAGCCCAACTTCTCAAGGTTTTCTCTTAAAGCAGTTCGCATTCCAATGATGCGGTCGGCCATGCCCTATAGATTATACATAGTATTATGAGAAATTACTAGATGGTTGAAAAATAAAAGTGGCTGTTTTTTGACTAATGAGAGGATTTAATAATTCAGAGACAAAAAAAGAGAATGGATGATAACTATTCATGTAGTGAAAAGGGTAAAGCTTTTTAAGCATATCAAGTACCACTGACTAATCAGGTTTATGCTCACAGAGTTCTCTCGTACAACACTCTGGTATGAAATTTAGTGAAATGAACGCTAAACTACTCCAGAAAGAGATTAAGATATACGAAGAATGAATAAATGTATAAATACATTACCTTGACTTCTTTGAGCCACAATTTCTTCAAGTCTGGATCATCAAGAATGATTGAGACTACGAGTGCTCCATGCACAGGCGGGTTACTATACATGGGTCTAGCAAGCTGCTGCAATTGGCTTTTTACAGCCACGGCTTGCTTTTCATCGTCACATAGTAAACTACAAGTTTAGTGAAAAAAAATAGAAATAAAAAATTAGATACTTAAACAAGCATGAGCAGTCCTCCAAGACTAAAGACAATAATACCCTAAAGTATTCATTCAAAATTTAGTACTGAAAATCTAACCCAGTTGATTGTCTAATCTTGGTTCTTTCTTTTTGTACCCAATAATAACAACATACGACATTAAGCAAAAAGTTGACATTCCAAAATGTGGTAGGGTGGCCTAAGCGTATGCCGAGGCCACTATTGGTTGCCTAAAACTAATTTTCTATGAATTATTTTCTCTAATTTTAAGCAGCTATTTAAAAAAATACTGTATAATGTAAACTTATTTAGAAGTGGACAGTACTAATAATGTGAACATTTATTATACAGAGATGAAAGTCTAATTATATTTCAGTAAACATTTTTGAAGAAAGCTGAAACACTGGAGTTTGAACAAGTGTTTCAGCTGCTCTTTGGAGAAACCCGAAATAAAATGCAAACAATGTAAAACTTAACCATTTTAGCTATTTTAACCACAAAGATGAATATGGAACTTCAGAAATATAATGTAGTTATCTTGCAACGTATTTATATACATACCTAAGGCATCCTACTCTCTGACCATAGAGACCCATATTTTTTGCATATGACTGGGCAAGGCCGAGAAGATGGCCATCTTCAAGGAAAATCCTGATGGACTTTGCATCTCTCTCTGGGTCACCACTAGCAAAACCTTGATATGCCATGTCAAAAAAGGGGAAATGACCTTTTACCTGAAATCATTAACTTGTCAAGGAAAAAGTGAAACAATTCAAGGGTACAATATGGAGAAAAGGAAATCAAAAGATTTTACCTTGAACTGATATGAGATTTCTCTCCATTGTTCTTCTGTAGGATCCACTCCTGTTGGGTTGTGAGCACAAGCATGAAGTAGAAAGAATGAACCATTTGGAGCATTCTATATCACAAAGAAACGTTTATGAAAAATTAGCTGATAGAAGAAACATGGGTTTAACTTGGAAACGGTAGCAGTTCAACCAACCAATACCTTAATGTCATCCATCAGTCCAGCAAAGTCTAACCCCTTAGATTCTGGGTGATAGTAATGGAAAGTCCTCTCAGGAACCTGGGCATCTCTCCAAATGTTATGATGGCTGTAAATTATTAGAACCATAAATCAGAAATAAATCCAAATGTTCAAATGTTATTAAAAGATAAGAGCATCAGTGGTAATGTTTAAATACAACTCACTTGGACCATGTTGGAATTGGTATATAGATTTGGGAATCAGGATGAAAACGTTTCTGGAAGTCTGCAAAAATCCTGCATGCACCTGTTCCAGAGAGAGATTGCACAGCAGCTATCCTTTTGTCTTTGATGAACTCAGAGTTCTCTCCATAGGCCAGCTTTAGTGTCTCTTCCACCATCTTCATGCTCCCTCCCATTGGAAGATACTCCCTAACAGCAAGAAATTAATGAAGTGAGCACATTATATCAGCTAAATTACAACTGAACATTAACCAAAAGAAAAATCAACAATAACAGTTCTCAGTTGTAACTATTAAGTATCCACTCAAACCAACACACTCTTGTGGAAAGGGAGTTCTACGTATTTGACGAGGAAGTTTTTGTTGGTTTCTTACTCTGCCAAAAATTTGGCACAGTTTAAATCCTAGATAGAAAATCCCCCAAACATAAAGCACAGTGGCTAAGCGGCCCCACCTTTTCATTTGAAACAAAATTGTTGATTCATTTAGAGGAAACAGAGCCCGAATCTTGTACTTAACGAATCATGTAAATTACTGATCAAGATGATGTACTTTTACTTTTCTTATATAATTGACATTTTTTTATATATGTATATAAATTTTATAAGATTTAACTGAATGATAGAGTTCTGTAGGAAGGAATATTAGTATAATTCCCGTAAACACATGCAAAATCAGATAGCTCCATCTAATGTTCACACTATACAAATAGTTAGCAGACTTCAGCCTTCTGTCACACACAAGAAAAAAAGAAAGTTGGCAAAGTTCTGCCTTCTGTCATGATCCGCACATTTAGAATCTAATCAGTAAACTTTTGCAGTTTTATTCTTGCATATTTGTTATTCGAAACCTTATGCAAGATACATGTATACAATATATATATCATCATCATACGTATGCACGAATGAATATAAAATGGAATACTAGATACAAAAAGAAACCACAACGGACAGCAATCTCTAGAGAACATTTTTTCAAACACATTGTCAAAGGAAAGAAAAAAAAAAGTACGCACTTATCAATCCAGTAAAGTATGCATAGTTGAATGTGACAAAAGAATAAAAGCATGTAGCGGCCAAGAAAGATGAGGGACCACTGTAAAAGTTGTAAGTAGTACCAAGAAAAGCCAAAACAGAACATTTTTCATGGGAAAGGTATACATTACACAAAACTAAGAAAGTGGCATGTTTGTTTGAGTTTTAGCAATCTTGGTTTTCAGCAAAAAAGAAAGTAGCATATATAATTTTAGGCAATGTTAAAAATTGATCAAATTAATTCAATAAACAATCTAACGATACAACAATTATATTACGAAGAAGCTTACATGTTCAAGTTACCCGCAATCCGACGCTCTGCTTCTCTAACGCAATCAAGAACAACAGGCTTCCCGTTATCATCACGGTAAGCGCCCTAATTATTGAAGTAATTGAAAAAAAAAATATATCAGCCATAAACGAAGAAAAGGAGCCAGATAATAAGAGTGTTGTGATACCAGAAAACTCAAAGAACATTGCACAAAATCAAAATGTTGACTCCAATTATAGCCATACAGTAAATTAAGTAATAGAATTAAGAAAGAGAAAAGAAAAAAAAAAAAAAAAAAAAAAAACTAATTTTTAAGTTTGGTAGCAATGAAAATGCACCTGAAAAATCGAAAAAAAAATACTCCTTAATTCTAATCACTACGAGAAAATTATTCTCCAAACCTCATCCTCTGAAGTATACGTAGATACATTAAAATTGAGTTCATAAATGAAACATCGACAAATTAACAATCGTAAATTTTCATCTACGACCATAAAAACAAAATTAGTGAATAATAAATAAAATCATTTGAATTTCCTCTACTTTTTTCATATTCAATGACCATTTTCTTAATCTTCGAAATAAATTCCTACTCTTCGTTTTCTTATTCCGAGAAAAAACAGAGATAAAGATCAAACCAAAAACAAAGCAGAGTGACGAAGCCAGAAGGCAGTCTAAGGCCCAAAAAATGCTCAGTAATACTTACAACTCCAACATTAACTTTATCAGGACTGGGATCCGCAAGAAAAGCTTCGGTGACACCGAGAATCGGATCCTTGGGTGCCGGATCGACGTGTTGCCACCACGATGAGATGGATCTCGCTCCGGCGACGGAGGTACGGACGGGAGAGATCACGTTGTTGGAGATCGCGGTGCGAAACGCCATGAAAAGATTATCGTTACAACTTTGATTCTGTCTAAAAATTTAATGGAGCAGTAAACTAAGGTTGGTTGAAGAGAGAGAAAGAGGAGAGGAGGAGTGAAAGACGGAAGCGCAAATTTATGAATGGGAAATTTTGGGTTTTTATATGTTTGAGATTTTGATAAAACGCGGCCTTGAACTGCGTGACACTGTTCTAGAGTCTTTTATGTTGTTGTTGTCTAACAAGACGTGACTATTTGTTATAATAGGTGTTTTTTTTAATAATAAATTAAAAATAATAATAATTTACAGCTTAAATATTTAAGTTTAACTTTCGTGTAAATAAATATTTAACTTTAATTTTTAGCAGCAATAATACTAAGTTATATTTTTAAAACTCGGTAAGTACGTGACTATTAAATGTTAAGTCATTATTTACATGTTATTTTCTTATTTGTATATTTAAATTAATTTTTTTAAAAAAAATAAAAATTTAATGACTTGGACCAGTCAAGAATTGTCACGAGACACCTACAAAAGTTCTAGAATTATAACTTGTATTATTACCGCCAAAAATTAAACTTATGTATTAATTTGTAACTATTAAACTTAGATATTTATGCCGCAAATTACTCTAACCCCATTTTTTGGTTATAAGATTGAAATAGTAATTATAATAGTAATAGTAATGTAATGAAATAAGAATTGTAATAAGAATTGATTATTATGTTTAGTTTGTTATTGGAATGAATATTGAAGAATAAATAGTAAATTGACAAAATTATTCATACTTTAGTAAGAAAAAGTTTTTTCTTTTTTTGAATAAAGTAAGAAAAAGTTTAAAATAAGGGTAAGATAGTAATTTTAAGTAATTGTAATGAGGATTCATGAGCTATGAGCTATAGGAGTGTAATTATTTTTTATACAAGTGATGTAATATTACAATAGAATGTCATTACAAGAGTTTAAAGGCAAAGCAAATATTAGAATTGTAATCATGATCAGTGACGGACCCATTTGTATTAGTGTGGAGGCTATAGCCCCTAATAATAAAAATATTGCCTTTTAAAAAATTAAATGTAATTTTTTTAATTTGATAATTATAGACTAACATAGTAAAAAGGCCCCACAAAATTAAATAAATCTAATAAGAGTGATTATAATATAGATATAAATATTTTTTAATGATAAATAAACCCCTACAAAATAAAAATTATGAGTCTGTCACTGATCATGATTCCATTACAATGTAATTACAAACCAAAGTGTTATATTTTGGCACTTTGAAAATTAGTTCACCTAGTATTATTAGCAAAATCTTGTTATCCAATAAAGCAAAATTTTGATATGATAAGTATTAAAAATTGTTCAAAATTTGACATAAAATAGAGTATTGTGCCAAACTTTTTACACAATAAACCTGCAATGTTTTTAGTTATAAAAGTTAATATATTTTTTCTAATTATAATTTATTAATAATTATTCATAATATTTTACTTTTTTTTGTTCTAATTTGCATCTTAAATACTATTGTTTATATTAAGTTGAGAATTGAGCTAAGTTAGTTAGAATTAATTAGGCAAGTTATTAAGTGTAGATGTTAGTTACTGGTTAATAGTTGTTAGGATTTTATGCCCTAAATAAAACCCATTTTAATCTAATCTGATTTGTTATCAATAAAAGATTAGAAGTCATTTATGTTTACATGTAGTTTTCATGTTTATGGTTTAATATATACAAAATTTGTTAAGTCCAAAACATATAGTCATTCACAATTACAATGATCTCAACCAGTGGAATATGATTGTGATTATATGCTTCAAAAGACAAAGTCCCTGATTCATCAGTGCACTGGATTTACACTGATGTGATAATCAGCGATGAAGTGTACTTAAACTTTGAATAAGTGTTATGTTCTTTCCAGAACATTGACAAAGTATGCTAGTTTCGGATGTATGGAGTATACATTGGATTGGGACCGATATTTGATCTTGGTAAAGAAATTATAATCTTATCGTTGTATCTTTCTAAGTCAATATCACTGGTTGATCTTAGATCAAAAGATCTTAATCCTGACATGCTTAGGTTCAATCTCAGGAGTGCTATTCATGCTCTTTAATTTGTTAGTTAAGTCTACTATCTGGTCAGGGTGATACTGAAATTCCGTATTTTAATATTCCCAGTTTGATTATTTAATTAAATGATTAATTAAATGCGGAATAATAAAACTGGTACTGAAAATAGTTTTCTGTAGTTACAGAATGCAACTCCGTAACTCCAGAGAAACCCAGAAAAACAAACAGTGCATAAAAGTAAAAACACACAAGATTTTTGTACGTGGTTTCAACAATCCTTTCAGATTGTTACTAGTCCACGGGGCCACGCCCAGAGATAAGATTCATTAGATCGGTATCAAAAATACAAAGTAATTGACTTATGCATAAATAGACTCCCTCTTATTGTATGCCGCAAGCTTGATGTATTCCACCTACTAACCGAATCTTGATAAAACTCCAAGTGCTCGAACTCCCTTCGATCACCTTGAAGAGTGCTTGAATCCTCCCGATTCAAGGCTTAAAGGCTATCTCCCGAAAGCCTATACAACCATCTCCCGAAGGTTGTGTGCTTGTATCCTCCCGATGCAAGACTTCAAAAGCAATCTCCCGAAAGCTTGTAAATACCCTTCTCCCGAAGGTGCACTGATGTTCTTCTTCGTTGTAGACTTGAATACAGACTCAAGACAATACAAACAACAAATAAACAGAGTAAGAGTAGAACAACTCTTCTCTACAAATCAAAGACTCTCTTTTCTAAAGATATGAATGAAATTCAAAGATACAAGAGAGGTACCAAGAGAGGTACTAAACAAAGACACTCTTTCCTTAAGATATGAAAGCAATTCTAAGTGTATGAAAGAGATGCAAAACCTAGCAGCTATGGGATGTATTTATAATGAATATACATCTCATAGACAGCTTACATTCGGTCTGAACAAGACCTCAACCCACTAGAAACTTCCCTAAAATAATTCTTCAATCAGTCCAGGAATTTCCGTTTCTGTACATACAGAATCGTGGGCAGTAACTACAACTTTCCTTTTATAGAAAAGGAAAGTCTAGCTCCGGTTTTCTCTTCAAGAAACCTGATCTAAGAAAATGGGAAACTCAACACAAGATCAGATTACACAGCTGGTTAGATAAAAACGAAATGGGTAACCAAACTTACCATTTTTACCTTTTTTCCAAAAATAGGAAAGCTAGACAACTTTCCTTTCAAGTTTGAATACACCAAATAGGAAACCATATTAATGTATACCAGCCGAAAATATACAATGAATAATAAAATATTTTTGTCAATTAAATATGCCAAAAATGGAATTAACAATCTCCCCCTTTGGCACTTTGATTGACAAAATATTTTATTATGAGAAAACCTGCATCAAGTGTTAGAAACCAAAGCAAATAGCTTTTTAAAGATACAAGAGTATAGAAAATACTCCCCCTGCATGAAAGCTCTCTAACACATAAAACATATAACTTTTTTTGGACGGAAAAGCTTGCAAACCGAAGAACACAACTTTTTAAATGGAAAAGTGTTAAACCACAAACAACTTTTTAAACGGAAAAGTGTTAAACCACAAACAACTTTTTAAACGGAAAAGTGTTAAACCACAAACAAGCAACTCCCCCTAAAACCAAGGGTCCAGAGTTGTAACAAGGAGTTCAATGAATCCAAAAAAAAATATGACTACTCCCCCTTTTTGTCTATCAAGGAGCCAAAGATAACAAAAACAATCAAGAACAAAGTCATAAATTCAAATAAACATTAATAAAAAGCAAAAGATAAAAGATTGAACCACTTATTCATCATCATTGGGTCGGAAGTATTTCATGATGCTGTCCATCTTCCTAAGAAGCAAGGCACTCGACCGGTCTCCATTCTTCCCAAACGCAAGTTGAATTCGCCATTTCGCGGGAGCGAAGTGGAAGCAGATCCGACGGCGGGATCATTTGTAAGACCGGGGAAGCGTACCGAGCCTTTCTTTGAGCAGCTTTTCCTTGAGGAGGCTTCTCAGGAATTTTGAAAGTGGTTCCAACAGCAGGCATCTCAATTGATTCATTCTCAAGAATCAATTCCTCTTGATCAGATAAAATTTTATAGATTAAGTGAGGAAAAATGAGATTGAGCCTAGGTTTCTTACCCTTTCGAAGAGAGACAATTTTCTCCCAAATCATGTCAGCCAAATCAATTTTAGCACCAATTGAAACTTTATACAAAAAGAAAGCAAGTTCATTTGAAACATTTACCGGATTGGAGCAAGGAAACCAATTGGATAGGGCAAACCTCATGAGAGCAGCATGTTGATAGGTGAGTTGAGACATATGCATGGTGTCGGAGAGTTCAATTTCATCATCACCAGAGAGATAACCGAACACCTTTTGACGATCAAACTCCACATCAGTTGGCTCAATTCCCATAGGCAAATTGAGAGCCTCAGTAACATCCTTTACAGTGAAGGAATACCAGTGTCCTCTGACAAAAACTTTGCCAAACATGAAAGAGTCCTCATCGAGAAACTCATCAGTGATGTTAGCATAAAATTCCTTCACAATTCTGTCCACATACCCATCAAAACCGATCAAGGTATCTACCCATTGTCTTTCTTTCAACATGTTATACACTCCAAAAGGTTTATGAGCAATAACATTAAAATTTTTCTCCACAGTAAAATTCCTATTCTCATAGAATTTCATATCTCTAGCATGATCATTATAACAAAAATAATGAGAGTGAGGCTTGAAGTTATCAAGAGAAATACCAGAGGGTCTCTTTCTTTTCTGTGGAAGAACAGGATTAGAGACAATGGGCCTTTTTCCTTTGTCCTTCTTTGGAACAGCAGGAGGCACTGGAGCAGATTCTGTAGTGACAGGTTCAGTTTCTGGTTCTTCACTCTCGGATCCAGAATCATCTACAACAGGAAGATCTTTGGGCACAAATTCTTCACTTGAATCGGACAAGCCCTCTGAATCATGATCCTCCTCACTTTCTTCTGGTTCAGAATCCGAGGAAGAGACCGAAGGGGGATTCTCCTTGAGATTTTTGCCCTTTGAAGATGAAGAAACCACCGTTTTCCCTTTGGAAACAATTTTAGGTTTAACCACTTGAGGCTTTGAAGGAGTGGAAACCTTGGACCTTGTTCGAGAACTCACCGTGGGCAAAGTCACCAAAGCTTGGTCGACATTAGGAGCACCATTCGAAGAAGAGGACTTCGACAATGTGTGATCGGATGAATGGAATTCATCATGATCACCCAACCCAGGTGTTGGAGAAGCAATAGGCGAGGCACCAACAAGAGGAGATGAAAATTTTGCCACTGATTTTCGAGCTTGGGTCTTCGATTTCTTGGCAGACTTCGTCGGAGCAGAGGACGAACCAGAAGCTCCGGTTGCTGGAGCAGGCGGCGCAGGCGGAGACACCGGTGAAGCAGAAGCAGTGCCACGAGTGGGCTTCTTGGATGGTTGGGCATTCTTAGTTTTGGCCATTTTTTCTTTGAAACCCTAGAACACAAACCCTCTTACACTTTGAACAATGTTAGACCTTTGAGAGAAAAAATAAAAAGAGAAGAGAGAGTGGTGATCGTGGGATAAAGGGAAGTTGAGAATATATAACTTCCAATTTTAAATGCCCAAAATTTTAAAAAAGAAAACCTGAAAAGGAAGGTAACTTCCTTACCTTTGACCCACGTGTGGAGAGGAAAAAGGAAACCAAAAAAGGTTTTTCAAAATTTGGTCAATGTTTCCTTAAATGAAAAAAGGAAACCAACAATCCCCACAAAATCTAAGAATTTTAAAAGCCCTTACCAAAACCGAAATTGCCACCAAAAAAGGAAACCAACAAAAAATTAATTATTTAATTACAAGTTTCCTATACACACCAAAAAGACCAAATCTCCACAAATAAAGGAAACATTCTAAAATAAATACAATTAAAACATGTTTCCATAAAATAAAAAAAAATAAAAGAAAAAATATATACAAGAATTCGAAAATTATGCCCCCCTTTTTCTTTTATTTTTTCAAAAAATGCCCCCCAAAGAAAAAATGCAAATAATGAACAAGAGAACACACCAAGACACAAAAAGCACTAATCACCACTTAAGAGCAAAAATTGTGTCGAAGAACATAATGAAACATAACAAAAAAATAACAAAAATTTTTAACAAAGCTCACCAACTCGATCACGAACCTTTTTTTTTTTTTATTTTTATATTTTTTTTAAATAAAAGACAGAAAAATAACCTTGATATTTTTGCAACTAGAATTCACAATGTCCATTTGTCTTTGTCCCTGATGAAAAAATCAAACTCATAAGAATAATCAGAAATTATTTTATCAAACTAATGAAGTAATAGAATGAGGTCATACCAGTTCACAGGAAAAATTGACTCCATCACCAAGAATATTAAAGCACATCAAACAGTATGTAATAGCTTTATAACACCATTTTCGAGAATAAACACATTTTACCACAAACTGTGTCAAGCATTAGTGTGTGAAAGTGTAAGCAGGGAACATTGCCCAATTTGTCAAAAAGACTTTTTCTGATAAATTGTACCCATAGGAGACGCTGTCACACTACCTCAATGGTAGCCCTTTTCAATGGTAGCGTATCTTCTACATAACTCCTAATTACATAGTTCCAACTTACTCAGAGATGGCTTTCACACATTGAGATAGGTAGCTCTATTCATCCAATGGAGCTTGAACACACAGCTTTTTTTTTTTTTTTTTTTTTGAACAACATCAATCGAAAATGGTAGCTTACATAACACTGTTTGATGAACCTGAATATTCCTGTGAGGAGTGGACAATTTTCCTGACAAACCTGTATGACATCATAATATACAACATTAGCAATAAAATAATGACTGAAATTCTTATAAAGTTGAAATTTTCTTCTAGGACAAAGACAAGACATTATGAACTCTAAGACAACTCAAATATCAAGGATTATGGAAAAATAAAAGCATTAAACAGTACAAACCCCTAAGGATTTCCTTAGAGAAATAAATCGGACCGAGTCAAGAGCTTTAGTAAAAATGTCTGCAATTTGTTTGCTAGTTTCAACATATTCTAAGACAAGAATTTTATTTTCCACAAGCTCTCTAATAAAGTGATGACGAATGTCTATGTGCTTAGTGCGAGAGTGTTGAACAGGATTCTTAGAAATGTTTATAGCACTAGTGTTATCACAAAAAATGGTTAAAGTTTTCAAATCAAACCCATAATCTGCCATCATTTGTTTCATCCATAACAATTGGGTACAACAACTACCCGCAAAGAATGTACTCAGCCTCTGCTGTGGACAGAGAGATTGAGTTTTGCTTCTTGCTATGCCATGAAACCAAATTGTTTCCAAGATAGAAACATCCACCACTAGTACTTTTTCTATCATCAGCATTACCTGCCCAATCAGCATCACTAAAGCAAACAAGGTTAGAATTAGTGTCTTTTGAAAACCAAATCCCAAAATCAATGGTGCTATTTACATAGCGAATGATTCTTTTCACAGCAGAAAGATGGGATTCCATGGGATTAGCCTGATAACGTGCACAAACACCAACACTATAGCAAATGTCAGGACGACTAGCAGTAAGATAAAGCAAACTTCCTATCATACTTCGATACAAAGTTTGATCTACCTTTACTCCTTGTTCATCTTTGCTTAATTTCAAAGTTGTGCTCATGGGAGTGTTGGTATGTTTGGCTTTCTCAAGGCCAAACTTTTTCACCAAATTCTTTGCATACTTACTTTGAGTGACAAAAGTTCCCTCATCTGATTGCTTCACTTGAAGACCGAGAAAATAAGTGAGTTCACCTACCATACTCATTTCGAACTCCTTTTGCATTTGGGAAACAAAAACCTGCACTT
The DNA here is from genome assembly GCF_029168945.1 of Cannabis sativa. Classification (NCBI taxonomy): domain Eukaryota; kingdom Viridiplantae; phylum Streptophyta; class Magnoliopsida; order Rosales; family Cannabaceae; genus Cannabis; species Cannabis sativa. Next base: position 37,345,872 of record NC_083608.1, on the reverse strand, counting down.
CAGAGTTAGAGGTAGAGCCAAACACAATATCATCAACATATATTTGAGCAACAATCACATCAGAATTAATGTTTTTGATGAAAAGTGTTTTATCAACATTTCCTCTCTTGTAATCATGAGAAAGCAAGAATTCAGTTAGACGCTCATACCAAGCACGTGGTGCTTGTTTTAGACCATACAATGCCTTGTCTAACTTATAAACATGATCAGGAAAATGTGGATCCTCAAACCCTTTAGGTTGTTCCACATACACTTCTTCTTTTAACAGCCCATTCAAAAAGGCGGATTTGACATCCATTTGATACAATTTAATACCAAGAATGCAAGCTATGGAAAGAAGTAACTCGATCGATTCCGGTCTACTGGAGCAAATGTTTCATCAAAGTCAACACCCTCAACTTGAGTGTATCCTTGGGCAACCAACCTTGCCTTGTTTCGAATGATAGTGCCAAACTCATCACTCTTATTTTTGAAGATCCACTTGGTTCCAATGATGTTCACAAACGGTGGTCTTGGAATCATTTTCCGGTACTTTGTTTCGAACAAACAGATGAAGCTCATCCTGCATAGCTAAAAACCAATCTTCATCCATTAAAGCTTCTTTTACAGATTTAGGTTCTAAAGAAGAAATAAAACATAAAAATTGAATTATATTGGCATATTTTCTTCTTGTAACCATGCTCTCATCCAAGTTTCCAAGGATGAGATCTGAAGGATGATTCTTTTTAACCCCTGGAGGATGGTTCCCTCGTATTGGATCGGTGATTGAATTTAAAGGATACTCGGATTCTTTTGTTGTTGGATTTTCCGTAGCAACAGATTCTGTACAGTAACCTCGACGACTGCTTCTGAAGCTTCGTCAGGTTCCTTTTCCTCAGCAGCAGGTTTCTCAAGCAAATCTTCAATCTGTTCTTCTGTGGAAAACTCAGAAAAATCTTTTAGATCATCAACAACAACATTAGCAGATTCCATAACAGTTTGGGTTCTCATGTTATACACACGATATGCCCTACTATTTGTGGAATATCCTAAGAAAACACCTTCATCACTTTTAGAATCAAATTTACCAATGTAATCACGATCTCGTAAAATATAACACTTACATCCGAATACATGAAAGTGACTTACATTTGGTTTCTTACCTTTCCAGATTTCATAAGGTGTTTTGTGAGTACCTGGGCGCAAGAATACTCTGTTGATGGTATAGCAAGCGTTGTTAATGGCTTCGGCCCAAAGGCGCTTTGTGAGCTTCTTGCTATTCAACATTACTCTAGCCATTTCTGCTAGAGTACGATTCTTTCTTTCAACCACTCCATTTTGTGGAGGAGTTTTAGGAGCAGAAAATTCATGAGAAATACCGTTAGCTTTACAAAATTCATCATATACGGTATTTTCAAATTCCTTACCATGATCACTCCTAATCCTAACAATTTTGCCAATGTTACAATCTTTTTCAACTCGTAATTTCAAACACAGAGTTTGGAAAGCTTCAAAAGTATCAGATTTTTCTCTCAAAAAATCCACCCATGAGACTCGAGAAAAATCATCAACACAAACAAAAATATATCTTTTACCATTTAAGCTTTCTACCGGATTGGACCCATTAAGTCCATGTGCAAGAGTTCGAGAACTCGGAAGTATTCACATCGGGGACACTCTTGTGAGAAATTTTCGATTGCTTACCTAACCTGCCATGGACCACATTTTCCCAATGACTCTTTACCTAATTTAGGTAATCCTCGAACAATCCCCGAAACGTATAATTTTTTCGGATTTTTAAAGTGAATGTGACCAAGTTTTTCATGCCATAGGTCAGTAACATTTTCAATGACAGAATGACAAGTGGCATGCGTAGTGAGAGTATAACAATTATCACTAGATCGCAGCCCTTGTAACACAATTTCATCAAGAATATTATATACATAGCAATGATTGCTATCAAAGCTCACAAGATAACCACGATCACAAATCCGACTAATGCTAAGTAGATTAGCTTTTAGTCCTTCAACCAACATGACATTCTTTAGTTTAGGAAGCCCTTCGAACTTGAGGGTTCCCATTCCTATGACTTTACCAGTAAGACCGTTACCAAATGTAACTTCTCCACAGTCCATTGGTCTTATGTTCACAAGAAATTCTTTTTCACCTGTCATGTGTTTGGAACAACCACTATCAAAATACCACATGTTAGAAGCAACAGTTTTAAAACAAGTAGAACCTACCAAGCATTTGTTTTTGACAACCCATTTTTGTTTTTGTAAAACATGTTTATTTCCAATGTAATTAGATTTAAACATGTTATGCATGGTTATGCATTTAGGTCGAATGTGACCTTTTACTCCACAAAAATGGCAAATAGGAATGAAACGTCTTCCTTTCCCTTTGAAGTTGTCAAACTTACCGTGTCGCTTCTTTTCGTAACAACAGAGTGCTTTCTTTGTCGAGACGAGAGACCTGCGAGGTAGAAACAGTTCTTCCGTAAACAAAACTATTAGTGGTATTAGACACGGAGTTGATTTGGAACATAACCCGGCCCGGCATGATTGGTTTGGCCGGCATTTTTGAATTTTTCAAAGATGGTGGAACCTGGATTTAACATTTTAACATTCTTTTTAATGTTATCAATTTCCTTGGTTAAAGAAATAATTTTTGACTCTTTTAAAGACAATTCAGATTCACAACATTTGAGTTTATCTTCCAACTCATTAATGTTGTTACACAAAATTTTATTATCTTTAACCGGGGAGCGATTTTCAAGCACTAGTTTCCAACCACTTACCAAACATTACCTTGTAGGATTCAATCATGGAATCCTCATCAATTTCGACTCATCCGATTCGGATCGGATTCTTCCTTGTTGTCATTGATCGGGATATTGTTCAAGCAAATGCTTTTTCCTTTTTCCCCGCAAATTTCTTGACAAAACACTTGTTAGGACAACTTTTTCTTTTTCATCCTCACTACTCTCAGAATCATCACTCCAAGTAACATTCAATCCCTTTTTATTTTTCTTTAAGGTATTAGCACATTCAGATTGAGTGTGACCAAAACCTTCACATTCTCTGCATTTAATACCTTTTTTATTGTTAGATGGAAAAGGTTTAGAGGGAATGTTACCATAAATGTTACCTTTTGGGTTCTTTGAAAAGAACTTTTTATTTCCACCGTATTTCAAGAATTTTTGGAAATTTTTTGCCAATAGAACCATTTCATCATCATTTTCATCATCAGAAACAATATTTTCAGAAGCATTAAAGGCAATACCTTTGCTTTTCTCATTCGAGAGATTTTGCTTACTCTTTTTCTTGATTTGTTGATTCAACTCAAAGGTTCTTAAAGATCCCATGAGTTCCTCAACCTTCATTTTGCCAAAATCTTTCGCCTCTTCCATTGCAAGCAATTTTGTATCAAACCTGTCAGGAAGAACTCGAACAATTTTTCGAACCAAGACAGATTCATCTAGTTTTTCTCCCAAGGCAAAAAACTCATTAGAGATGTCAGATAATCTTTCATAGAAATCATTTAAAGTTTCAGTATACGACATTCTCAATTCATCAAATCTAGTTTGAAGCATGGTAAATCGTGATCTTTTTACATCGGCGGTACCTTCAAATTGAATTTGAAGGATTTCCCATGCTTCTTTTGCATTCACAAGATGATATTAATTTAATAAAACCTTCACCAACACCATTAAAAATAGCATGTAAAGCCTTATTATTATAACCGAGACGAGTTTTTCATCTTCGGTGGTCCAACTGAGTTCAGATTTTACCTGAGTATTACCTTTTTCATCATTTTCAGTAGGTTGAGACCATCCTGTAAGAATAGCTCTCCATGCTTTCTCATCTTGCGATTTGATGAAAGCTCTCATCCTGACCTTCCAATAAGGATAATTCGACTCATTCAATAGAGGAGGTCTAGAGATCGAACTTCCTTCTGCAAACAAAGACATCTCACACAAAACAAGTTAAACGGAATAACCTCAAGATCTCACTAAGAATTTAGTGACTTGCTCTGATACCAATTGAAATTCCGTATTTTAATATTCCCAGTTTGATTATTTAATTAAATGATTAATTAAATGCGGAATAATAAAGCTGTATCGAAAATAGTTTTACGTAGTTACGTAATGCAACTCCGTAACTCCGGAGAAACCCGGAAAAACAAACAAAGGCATAAAAGTAAAAACACACAAGATTTTTGTACGTGGTTTCAACAATCCTTTCGCATTGTTACTAGTCCACGGGGCCACGCCCGAGATAAGATTCATTAGATCGGTATCAAAAATACAAAGTAATTGACTTATGCATAAATAGACTCCCTCTTATTGTATGCCGCAAGCTTGATGTATTCCACCTACTAACCGAATCTTGATAAAACTCCAAGTGCTCGAACTCCCTTCGATCACCTTGAAGAGTGCTTGAATCCTCCCGATTCAAGGCTTAAAGGCTATCTCCCGAAAGCCTATACAACCATCTCCCGAAGGTTGTGTGCTTGTATCCTCCCGATGCAAGACTTCAAAAGCAATCTCCCGAAAGCTTGTAAATACCCTTCTCCCGAAGGTGCACTGATGTTCTTCTTCGTTGTAGACTTGAATACAGACTCAAGACAATACAAACAACAAATAAACAGAGTAAGAGTAGAACAACTCTTCTCTACAAATCAAAGACTCTCTTTTCTAAAGATATGAATGAAATTCAAAGATACAAGAGAGGTACCAAGAGAGGTACTAAACAAAGACACTCTTTCCTTAAGATATGAAAGCAATTCTAAGTGTATGAAAGAGATGCAAAACCTAGCAGCTATGGGATGTATTTATAATGAATATACATCTCATAGACAGCTTACATTCGGTCTGAACAAGACCTCAACCCACTAGAAACTTCCCTAAAATAATTCTTCAATCAGTCCAGGAATTTCCGTTTCTGTACATACAGAATCGTGGGCAGTAACTACAACTTTCCTTTTATAGAAAAGGAAAGTCTAGCTCCGGTTTTCTCTTCAAGAAACCTGATCTAAGAAAATGGGAAACTCAACACAAGATCAGATTACACAGTTGGTTAGATAAAAACGAAATGGGTAACCAAACTTACCATTTTTACCTTTTTTCCAAAAATAGGAAAGCTAGACAACTTTCCTTTCAAGTTTGAATACACCAAATAGGAAACCATATTAATGTATACCAGCCGAAAATATACAATGAATAATAAAATATTTTTGTCAATTAAATATGCCAAAAATGGAATTAACAGATACGTACATTTTGGGAACATGGTAGTGTGATTGAGTGGGAGCGCTAAATATAAATATGGAATCTATAGCTTCTATCAGGACATAGGAGTTAAACGATGATTTCCTTCGAGTTTGGCTTAATAGAGGTAAATGGAAGAGCTCTTGTTTCAGTGATTATATATTAGTTCACTAAAATATCATTTACAGGAAGCTAATTGTTTTAAGGATAAAATACATTGAGGGATGAAACGGTAAATTTATCCCTACTCAGTGTAAATAATCTATAAAGGATCTTTGATTATTGAGATTAGAACGATGGTTAAATGTTTATAGCATATCTATATCGTGGAACATATAAAGCGTTCTATATGACTGGGAGTGCAATTCCAAGTTCTATGGTGAATGCAATAAGGAATTAATAACTTAGGGAATTTACTTGGTAAGTTCTAGTTCTGTTTATTGGAAGCTTGGTTGTATAGGCTCATGGTCCCCATACTAGTTGAGACCATACTGCTTATAAGACTCAGATAATTGATTTTAATTAATCAATTATAATTCTAAAATTAGACTATGTCTAGTTTGTGAATTTTCACTAAACAATGGCTTAATTGTGAAGAAAAGAGATTCTATGTCTTATTTATTAATTAAGAGACTTTATTAACTCTAATTAATAAATATATGAAATGGCAATTTTATTTGATAATTAATTTTAATTATTAAATAAATAGTTTTGGCATTTAAATGGTTAGAATTGGAAAAATGGCATTTTTGAGAAAATAAGAAAAAATTTGTCAAAAGTGGAAAAATTCCAAAGTGGGGCCATTACTATGGCCGGCCACTTGGATGGTAATTTCCACTTAATATTTCCATCTTTTTAATGCCTAATAAATCCTAACCTAAACCTAGGTGATTGCCTATAAATCAATAGTGATGGCTCACACTTAAGAGATGATGAAATTTCTTGCCTTCAGGAAAAATTGAGTCATCTATTCTATATATATATTCGAACCACCTCTCTCTTCCTTCTTCATCATATTTTCATACCTTGAGTGATAGAGTGAGTGCCCACACACATCAAGTGGTATCTCAATCAAAGTGTGTAAGGCTGTGAAGAATCCAGAATCAAGAGAAGGACATTCAGGCTCAGATCATGGTGATACTCTGCTACAGACAGAATACAAGGGTTAGAGATCTGAGTAGAAGGAGCCATTAATATTCTGATAATGTAAGGTTTTCTAAACTTTATATGTGTTTATTTACATTGTTTTAGAAATTCATATTTAGGATGTTAAATAACATACATGATAGTAAATCTAGATCCTGGTAAAACATATTCCAATAATAGTAACCAACTTGTATCCTCCACCATCAAGCAATATATAGCTTGCTTATTGTACTTTGTATACATATATATATATGTAACATTCTACTAATTTAGGCATGTTAATGTAATTTTAACTTAATTGTGCAGCTCGTTGCTAATCAACGAGTTTATTAAAAAATGTAATTATTTAAAACTTTATTTGATTACTTATAAATACAAAAATATTAACATATATATATATAACATATTAACATATACAAAAGTTGTCGCCTAGCGACTATATAAAATACAACCAACAGTCCCAAAGACCGTACGCTCCAGGCCTAATTGCCCCGACATGTACAATCTTCATTCGCTCATTCTCACGGCTGCTCAACCTTAGTCTTGCCTTTACCTACACATGCAACAATATATGTGAGTCGACAGACTTAGTAAGAAAAGCATAATTAATAACATAACTATAACTCAAATTATAATCAGGCGCCCATACACCCAACCATAACCCTATTCCCGTGTCCAACACGGTACTAAGTTTGGAACGTTCGCACGACAGTACTATTGACCATAATATCAGCCTATACTCGGTACGCTAGTCATACTCTAGTCGTATCGATGTGATACTGCCAAGTAGTATAGTACTATCGACTATAATATCAGCCTATACTCGATACACTAGTCATACTCTAGTCGTACCGATGTGATACTATCGAATAGTACTTAAGCCAACATACATTCATCGATATTCAATATAATACTAAATATACTGATACCGCTGTTATAATGTAATTTAACAGGCCTAACTAATATGTACGTTAAACATGTAAACACATATGCATATCATTATACTAATCTTACCTCGTTTCTGAATTCAAGTGTGTCGGCCAACCTGAGTGGAACAACTGCTCGACGATTTACAGGCCCCTAAATCACATTATTCGTAAAGTTGACGAGTGACACACTAAATCACTTTTCGGGGACTTAAACTTGAAACTAAAAGTTTCCCTATCAATGGATAACATGGCAATACCCTAAATATCACAATAACGGTAGAAACTAGGGTTTCCTAAAATGCCCCAACCGGTAGATCGGTCCCCAACCAGAATTTCAGTTCTGAGGGGTTTCCTAGGGACCAACCAGAATCCCGATTCCTACAGGTTCCCCCTGAATCAAAATTTCGGTTCAGTGCAGAAAACCTACAAAACCACACAACAACCTCATTCAAACCCAAATCACATCAAAACCTCCAGAATACCTTAAAGAACCATAATGAAGAGAATTCAAGCAACAAAAACCAGAAACAACCCCTGAAACTCAAATCACCATTAAAGACCAAAGTTTGAGTTCTAAAACTCAAACTTTGTCTTACAATAAAACCAAGCTACAAACTAACCTGCTCAAATAACATTATTTAAACTTCAGAACACAAATTCAAACAACTAAAACAACCACGGAACCTTAATTCTAAAATTCATACAAAAACCTTAACTTTCAGCTTAAGAAAAACACAAAGGGAGAGGCTAGGACAATACCTTGAGTTGAATCACCAAAACTTGGCTACACTACTCTGAATTGCAGCTAAGAAAAATCCAATTGTTGTTGGTTCCCTTGATGGTTCGAAAAAGAGAGAGAAAGAGAGATTATTATCTTGATTTTTCCTTAATTCCTTTTATTTCCAATATTTAATCAAATAGTGGCCAACTGCCACATTAAAAATCAAGCACCTCACCCAAGGTAAAATGACAAAAATATCCTTTCCACAAGCTTAACTAGTAAAATGGTCTAGGGGTAAAATGGTCATTTCTAAATCCTCAGATTATTCCAACATTCTCAATGTCTAATTATATTGTCCCTCTCAGGGCCGGCCTTAACCCTGTGCAAGCTGTGCAATTGCACATGGCCAAACCTTGCATAGGGCCCAACTAAATAAAAGCTAAAATATTTATCATTTTTTAAATTTAAATCCTTTTCAATTTTTTTTTTTTTTTGTAATTAATGGCCCACTTCCTTTTACTGAGAATCTCTCTCAATTTATGTTAGTTTACTATTTATTTTTTTCAATCTTTTATATTCCATTCAATATACTTTTGATAGTGGAATATATATATATAATATTCTTTTTAGTTTTTTCAAAAATAATTAATAAATATATTTTTTCATCATATATATTTAAATATTTCTATTCAATTTTAAAAAAAAAATATATCAGATGAAAAAAAAAATGTATACACAAGACTATATATATGAGTTAATGGTGAGACTTTATTTTTTTAAAAAAAATTATCAAATATGAATGAAATATTTTTCTTCATTTAACTAAAACTTCCAAAGTAAATTTTTAAACTTGATCTACCTAAAAAAATAAATAAAAAAATTGAACTTAAAATTTAATTATACTTATTATTTTTATTAAGGGCCAAATTTTTAAAATTAGAACATGGCCTCTAAAATATTTAAGACGGCCATGGTTCCTTTAAAACTTATAATACTTAAATGTGATTCTATTGGCTAAACGATGTGTTCCGATATTGCCGGGCACAAAACATGAAAAATGTAAAATTTCATATATGGCATAAATAATACACCTTGAATTCAAATAAATCTCCATATAATCATAAATCATAAATAATAATCTAGCTTCATAATTAAGCCCTAATTATCTCCTAATTCTCATTAAAAACTAAGTGGTCTTTACAGTATACTATAATAAAAATAGAGTATTGTTTATTCTGTTATTTCTCTCTTCTCTCTCAATCTAATATGGTATCGGAACAGGTTCACCTGTAGCTCTTCTTCTTGTTTCTTTCCTCCATGGCTCGAGGTGGAGGAATTCAGACTCGTAACACTTCGAACATGTCCAATCTTTTCTCTCTCTAGAATCAAACACTCGATTATTCTCTGATGATGCTCGAAATCCTTATTTCCTTTCTAGCAGTGATTATCCTGGAGCCAGCTTGGTTCTAAAGATCTTAATTGGTTATGAAAACTTTAGCTCATGGCGTCGAGCTATGCAAGTGGCTTTAATCGCGAGGAATAAGTTCAAATTTGTCAATGGCAAGCTCCCTACACCTGAAAAAGACGATGATGAATTTGAACTATAGAATTGATGCAACAACACTGTCATTTCCTAGATTCTTCATGTTGTGTCAAATGAAATAGCTGAAAGCATCATGTATATGGATAATGCTACTACGATCTGGTCTAATCTTGAAGAAAGATTTAACCAGAAAAATGCTCCTCGTGTTTTTGAAGCCATTTGAACCAAGTAATCTCTTGTTCAAGGTTCAAATTTCACTCAACTCAAATCCCACAAGAATATAGAACACAACCTATTTGTACTTATGGTGCTATGAAGATAAATTCAAGATTACCAAAATGAAGATCGAGTTCTTGAATTTTTAGTTGGTCTTAATGAATCGTATAATGGAGCTAGATCTCAGATCTTGATGCAAGATCACATCCCTAATATCAACAAATCCTATGTTGATGTCATACAAGAAGAGAGTCAAAGATGTCTGTCGAATGCTTCCACTGAAAGTGATAAAGTTGGATCTGGATCTGGATCCAACCATGGTCAATTTTCTAGAGTTGTATAGCCACATCGATCGAATTTGGTGTGCACTCATTGTGGTATTACTGGCCACACCATATGGAGTTGGTTACTGTATTGTATACAACAAATATTCATAGCTTAGTTGGTTAAGGTGTATCGCATATTATACAATGTCATGGGTTCGAATCCCATAACATTCTTTTTCAAAAAAAAATTGTATATATTTTGAAGGGCCCCAAAATCAAATTTGCCTTTGGCCCATAAATTTTCAGGGTCGACCCTGCTCCTCTTATGTATTACAATGTATAGAACTAAAAAAAAATAAATTAACCAACTAAATTATCAACCAATTACTAATTTGAACAAAATTACATAAAAAAAAAAAACCAAGACTATTAAGAAAATTTAAAAGAACAGCTGAAAAATACTTTATATTATAACAAAATTTTAATTACACGTTCAATAGCAAAATGATTTTCTTCGATCTTGGTTATCTAGATCACCATCTTGGTTGTCTAGATGAACAAGTGGGAATGAAAATTCTTTAGGAGTAAAATCAAAATTATGATAATCATTTTCTTCATGTATTGCTACATCGTAAATAGGATCATTAGAAAAATGATCCGAGTGATAACCGTCACTCGTGGACTCATCCACCGCCTCTGGATTTGGACCAGGCTTCTCAGAATGTTGTTTCCTCTTACTTTTTTTACCCTTAAAGAGACTTCTTAGCATTTTATTCACTGCTCCCCTTCGTTCTTTTAGAGTTTCTTTTTTTTTTTGTTGGTTTTTGTACATTGTTAAAATTGAAATGAGAATCATGTGGTGATGAAAACCTCATACTTTGCGTTATACGTACATGATCAAAGTTTTTCCTATATCTACTTGATATATATACAAGGTCGGCCCTAGGCATAGGCGGGCTAGGCCCGTGCCTAGGGCCCACACCTTTCGGGGGCCCAAAATAAAACATAAAAAAAAATTATTAAGCTTTTATTTAAGTAAAATTAAGTGTATTGTAAACAACAAATATTCATAGCTTAGTTGTTTAAGGTGTATGACATATTATACAATGCCATGGGTTCAAATCCTATAATACTCTTTTTCAAAAAAAAAATTATATATTGTTTGAAAGGCCCCGAAATCAAATTTGCCTCAGGCCCATAAATTTTTAGGGGTGGCCCTGCTCCCCTTATGTATTACAATGTATAGAACTAAAAAAACAAATTAACCAACTAAATTATCAATAAATTACTAATTTGAACAAAATTACATAAAAAAAAAAAACTAAGACTATTAAGAAAATTTAAAAGAATAGCTGAAAAATACTTTATATTATAACAAAATTTTAATTACACGTTCAGTACCAAAATGATTTTCTTCGATCTTGGTTATCTAGATCATGATCTTGGTTGTCTAGATCACCAACTAGGAATGAAAATTCCTTAGGAGTAAATTCAAAATTATGATAATAATTTTCTTCATATATTGATGCATCAATAGGATCACTAGAAAAATGATCTGAATGATAACCGTCACTTGTGGACTCATCCACTGTCTCTAGATTTGGACCAGGCTTCTCAGAATGTTGTTTCCTCTTACTTTTTTTTTACCCTTAAAGAGACTTCTTAGCATTTTATTCACTGCTCCCCTTAGTTCTTTTAGTGTTCATTTTTTCTTTTCTTCTATTGGTTTTTGTACATCATTAAAATTAAAATTAGAATCATGTCGTGATGAAAATCTCATACTTTGCCTTCTACGTACATGATCAAATAAATAAGTTTTTCCCATATCTACTTGATATATATACAGGGTCGGCCCTAGGCATAGGCGGGCTAGGCCCGTGCCTAGGGCCCACACCTTTCGGGGGTCCAAAATAGAAAATAAAAAAAAAAATTATTAGGCTTTTATTTAAGTAAAATTAAGTGTATTGTAAACAACAAATATTCATAGCTTAGTTGGTTAAGGTGTATGACATATTATACAATGTCTCTAATCTCATAACACTATTTTTTCCAAAAAAAAAAAAATTATATATATTTTGAAGGGCCCCAAAATCAAATTTGTCTTAGGCCCATAAAATTTCAGGACCGACCCTGCTCCTTTTATGTATTACAATGTATACAACTAAAAAAAAAATAATTAATTAAATTATTAATAAATTACTAATTTAAACAAAACTACATAAAAAAAAGCTAAGACTATTAAGAAAATTTATAAGAACAGCTGAAAAATATTTTATATTAAAACAAAATTTTAATTACACGTTCAGTACCAAAATGTTTTTCTTCGATCTTGGTTATCTAGATCAGCATCTTGGTTGTCTAGATCACCAACTGGGGATAAAAATTCCTTAGGAGTAAATTTAAAATTATGATAATCATTTTCTTCATATATTGCTACATCATAAATAGGATCATCAGAAAAATGATTTGAGTGATAACTGTCACTCGTGGACTTATCCACCGTCTCTGGATTTGGACCAGGCTTCTTAGAATGCTGTTTCCTCTTACTTTCTTTTTACCCTTAAAGAGACTTTGTAGCATTTTATTCACTGCTCTCCTTAGTTCTTTTAGTGTTCCTTTTTTCTTTTTTTCTGTTAGTTTTTGTACATCGTTAAAATTAAATTGAGAATCATGTGGTGATGAAAACCTCATACTTTGCGTTATACGTACATGATCAAATAAATAAGTTTTTCCCATATCTACTTGATATATATAAGGCCGGTCCGGCATAGGCGGGCTAGGCCCATGCCTAGGGCCCACACTTTTTGGGTGCCTAAAATAAAAAATAAAAAAATATTAGGCTTTTATTTAAGTAAAATTAAGTGTATTATAAACAACAAATATTCATAGTTTAGTTGGTTAAGGTGTATGACATATTATACAATGTCATAGGTTCAAATCCCATAACACTCTTTTTTTTTTTAAAAAAAAAAAATATATATTGTTTGAAGGGCCCAAAATAAAATTTGCCTTAGTTATAATATATAGAACTAAAAAAAATAAATTAACCAACTAAAATATCAATAAATTACTAATTTGAACAAAATTACAAAAAAAAAAAGCTAAGACTATTAACAAAATTTAAAAGAATAGCTGAAAAATACTTTATATTATAACAAAATTTTAATTACACGTTCAGTACCAAAATGATTTTCTTCGATCTTAGTTATCTAGATCACCATCTTGATTGTCTAGATCACCAACTCGGAATAAAAATTCCGTAGGAGTAAATTCAAAATTATGATAATCATTTTATTCATATATTGCTACATCATAAATAGAATCATTATAAAAATGATCCGAGTGATAATCGTCACTTGTGGACTCATCCACCGCCTCTCGATTTGGACTAAGCTTTTCAGAATGTTGTTTCCTCTTACTTTTTTTTTTACCCTTAAAGAGACTTCTTAGCATTTTATTCATTGCTCCCCTTCGTTCTTTTAGTGTTTTTTTTTTCTTCTGTTAGTTTTTGTACATCGTTAAAATTAAAATGAGGATTATGTGGTGATGAAAATCTCATACTTTGTGTTCTACGTACATGATCAAATAAATAAGCTTTCTCATATCTCTTTGATATATATACATGGCCGGTACTAGACATAGGCGGGCTAGGCCCGTGCCTAGGGCCCACACCTTTCGGGTGCCCAAAATAAAAAAATTTTAAAAAATTATTAGGCTTTTATTTAAGTAAAATTAAGTGTATTGTATATAACAAATATTCATATACTAGTTGATTAAGGTGTATGACATACTATAAAATGACATGAGTTCGAATCCCATAACACTCTTTTTCAAAAAAAAAAAAAAAGTTATATATAGCAACAGTCCCTAAAAAGTTTAATAAAAAAAAAGTCCCTAAAAAGTTCAGTTTAATGCAAATAAGTCCCTAACGTCAAAAAATAGCGACAATAATCCTCAAGGTGACACTTTTCGTAAGTCCGTTAGTCCTTTTTTTTAACTGAGCCGGTACTCATTTAAAAATGCCACGTGTTGAAATTTTATTGGTCCAAATTATATTTTAATTAAAATAATTTTTAAAAAATAAAATATATTATTTAAAAATCATAAAAAAATTATTTTTTTTATCTTTTTTTTTTCCTTTCCCTTTTCTCTTTCCTCTTCTTCTTCGTGTTCTTTTATATGCCCAGAAAAATAAAAAACCTAGTAACAATGGCTTCTCTCCCAATTTCAACCAAACCCTTCCACTTCCATTTCATTCTTATCAACACAAATCATTATTTTCATAAGCCATAAAACCCAGAAAACTCTCATAAAAAAAACCAAAGAAACTCCCATAAAAAACCCAGAAAACTAATTAAGAAAAAAAAAAACAAAAACAAAATTCTCAATCTTTCTCTCCCTCACCCGCTCGTCTCTTCTCCTTCTTCTGCCATTTTTTTCAGAAGCATTTAAAAGCAATCACACTTGAAACGGGCCTACTACGACGTCAACCTCCCTTAGATCTGGTCAAGTGAGTCGTCAAACACCCAAGCCGATGAACGACTCCCTTGTACTTTGAAACCTCCTAAAGCCTGGATCTCGAGCCTCGATCCACTTCTCTCTCCTAGATCTTGACGTTCATGGCGCCCCAAAGCCTAGATCTGGTTGTTTCCTCTCTCTGGCGAAGTTCTCTCCTTCACATTCGATGAACATGGCTGATGGGTTGTTTCTTTTTTTGAAAGAAACAAGTCTATTTTTTTTTTTTTTTGTAATGAATTTACTGATTTTTTTTTTTTTTAATAAATATGGCTTTGGTTTGGTTGGAAAAAGAAGATGAAATAGAGGGATAATTAGATGGATTTATTTTTCAGCATAATAAGCACTTAGTTGTTTGGTGTTGATTTTTCAAAAAACTGGGTAGAATAAGAAGAAGGAAGAAAGAAGGAGAAGAGACGAGCAAGGGAGGGAGAGAACAATTAAGATTTTTTTTTGTTTTTATTTTATTTCGTAAATCAGATCTTTTATTATTATTTTAAATTTAAAATAATTTTTTATTTTAAATAATTATATGTTTTATAATTTTTAATTATAATTATATATGTGTACCAATGAACTCTCAACACGTGGTTTTTTTGTCAGTATTTAACTGTGCTGTTAAATTGGGTATGAACGGACAAACAAGAATTAGGACCTTGAGGACTATTACCGCTATTTTTTGAGGTTGGGGACTTATCTGTATCAAACTGAATTTTTTGAGGACTTTTACCGCAAATTTTTCTTATATATATTTTGAAGGGCCTCAAAATTAAATTTGTCTTAGTCCCATAAATTTTCAGGGCCGACCTTGTATTTATAGAGAGTTATATATATGTGTGGCATATATGTGATCATGTATTTATATTATATAATATAATACTTGAATTTATATAATATTATATGTATATATATGAGATATATAATATATAATATATATATTATATATGTAGAGCATGTGATAAAATATATATATTATTGAGATTAAATATGTAGAAATAATTATTTCTATGTATTTATATGAGATATGCATATATAATATATATTATGTGTATATAATGTATATCATGCATGTATATTAAAGTTTATATATATATATGTTATATATGTAACATATATAATTGTGTAATAATTAATATATTATGTGTATGTTACACATGAGATGTTGATAGTAACATACCACCTGAACTTTAATTTTTTAATACTTAACCACAAAAACTAAAATTTTGACGGCAAAACGTACTAAACTCAAGTTCTGTTTTGCTCTACACATTTCCATCCAAAAATCTCAGTTAAGTGCCACATTGGACTGTCCATGTGTACATGGCAAATTTTTAGTGGTCCACGTAATATTATTTATTAAAATATTATAAAATATAATTTAAAAATTATAAAAATAAATAAATTATAAAAAATAAATTATTTATTTTATTCTCTCTCTCTCTCTCTTTTTTTTTTTTTTTTCTCTTCTCCTTTTTCTTTAAAAAATATAATGACGTATCTTGGTCGGTCGACGTATCTCGGTCGGCTAGTGAGGTGACATACCTTACATGAGATGACATAAACATATCCAAAATAGATAACTTACATTCAAGATAGAGAACATATACAAAACTAATGACTTAAATATCTTAGTTAATAAAGTTACACATTATGGATATGAGAGATACAAAATATGGACACCTAAGATAAAATAAAAGACACCTGTCAAAATATGTAAAGACACCTCATAGGAAGTAATAGACATATGTCAAAGTAAAATTTTGTTAAGTTGACACCTAAAGGTAAAAGAATGAGATAAATAGAGGACGTGGTGTAAAAGAAGGAGGTGCTCAAAATAAATTCTTGACTGTTTTTTTTTTTTTTTTTTTATCGATGATAAAACTATTTTTTGGTGTGCTTTATAAGACTGAAGGTATTTATTGCTATTTCTTAATCTTTAAAGTGTAATAGTGTGAAAATTTTACAATGAAATAGTACAAAAATATAATTGTATAAAGATTTACACCAATTTAGTAGAATAATGCTTAAAGATGCTCTTAAAAAAATATGTCTCCACAATACTACTCTTGAGCCAAACAATCAACAATGTTGTCATAAAGTTTTTTTTTAGATTAAAGATCTGTTATGGCAAGCCAAATCAAATTCTGCTGCTGCCATCGTGCACATTGCAAAGTCAGTCTTGAAGCAATGGAAACATGCCGTGAACGACGTTTTGATTCTCTTTGGGTCCCTTCTGAAGTTGTCAATGGTGGTGTGAAATGGTCTAAACTAGAAGCTGACTGTATTAAAATTAATGTTAACGGTGCGTTATTTGTTGCTGAGGGTGCATACGGTAGTGGTGCTCTTGCCCAATATACTGTTGGCCACATCATTGAAGGATTTGTAACGTATATGATTGGTATTCCTCAACCGATTCTTGCTGAAATTATGAGTATTAAGGAGGCCTTAAGTTGGGTGGCGTTTAAGCAATGTTATTGTGGAGACAGATAGCTTAATTTCAATCCAGGCACTTAATAGTTTAATACAAATTCATTCTCTTTATGGTTTACTTGTTGAGGATTGTAAGCTCTTATTAAACTCTTTTGTTAATGTTGTTTGTTCTTTTGTTTCGTGATCTGTGACCAGAGCTATCCACTTCATTACTTGGAGCTCTCGTTCCTTGTCAGGTTGTTAGATTAATGCTAGTAATACTTTGGTATTACTTTAACATTGTTACGACTGATTTAGTTTAAATAAAGATTACTTATTTTAAAAAAAAATAATAAAAAAACTTTTAAAAATATTAAATAATGAAAACTTAGAAAAAAAAAATAGGAGAACACAGTATCATATGTAATTAAGTATAAGATTACTTTACTCAAAAAAAAAAAAAAAAAAAAAAGAAAACATTATAAGATTACTTTTAATTAAAATTATAAAAAATAGGTGACAAATGTGAAAATTTCTTTTTTTTGCTAAGGCAGAGGAGAGTGCTTTAGATCAGCCCAATAAGGCTCAATTATAGCCCAAAGAGTATTACAGCCCAAAACAATAAGATGACATATTCCTCCCTTAAATGACGATTTTGCCCACCCTACTTGAAGTGGCCCATCAAAACCCTAGCTCCATATCATAGTATACATAATACACATATTAGGGTTTCTCCCATCTCTAACTTCTTCTCCCTCTCTTTCCAGTTCACCCTCCTCGCCGCTGCAACTTCAGAGACACCGAAATGGTGTGGTTTCTCACTCGATCTTCATCCTTCTATCTCTTTCTATTAGATTCCGATGTTGTTTGTGTTTTCCTGGATCTCTAATTTGTTTATGTTGGGGTTGTAAAATGCAGGCCTCGGAGAAGAAGTTATCGAACCCCATGAGGGAAATCAAGGTCCAGAAACTCGTCCTCAACATTTCTGTTGGTGAGAGTGGAGATCGTCTCACCAGAGCTGCTAAGGTTCGCCATCTTTTTCCCACATATGTTTATTTGTACATTTACATGATTTTAAGAAGAACGTAGATAAGTTCTTACAACCAGATTAATAATAATTATTTTTATATTTTGTTGTTTAATTTATAGGTTTTGGAGCAACTCAGTGGACAATCACCAGTTTTCTCCAAGGGTAACCTTTTCCTATATGTATTTTTCCTTTAGCTGTTCATAGCTTGACAAGAAAGTAGGGAATTGTATTAGAACTCTGTTTCGGAATTCATCGTTTATTGAAATCAAACACCTTTACTCAACTGGGTCTAGATATTTAATTGCTGTAGTTGATTGAGAATAGAGGAAACGTTTTTTTTTTTTAAATAAAAAAATTTCCCACGAATCTAGAGTTTAGTTTACGTATGCTTCCTTTTCGTTTGCGAACCATTTTAGTTGTTGCATTTATATAATTAAAATGTTATTTAATTTAAGAATGCATTATTTTATTAGCTTTTAGAAATCTTGAGTTTGTGTAAAGCTTTATTCGGTCTAATGTTGACCAGTTATTGTTTTGTATGTTGGTATTGAGTGACCTTATAATGCTATTGAACACATCCACAACTAGTATATTTGGTGTTTTTATGCCATTGTTGTTTTGCATTTCTTTGTATGGCGTTCTGTTTTCTTATGTTCCATATTTCTCATGCGTTTTCCCTTTGCATTCAACAGCAAGGTACACTGTTAGATCATTTGGAATCAGGCGTAATGAAAAGATCGCATGCTATGTTACAGTCAGGGGTGACAAGGCAATGCAGCTTTTGGAAAGTGGGTTGAAGGTTAAGGAGTATGAGCTTCTTAGGAGGAACTTCAGTGATACTGGATGCTTTGGTTTTGGTATCCAGGAGCACATTGATCTTGGAATCAAGTGAGTTTCACTTTAATTTATGATAGGAGAGGGATGCTTAATGTTACTTACTTTGAGTTGTAAATTCACCCAATTAACATTAGAAATGAATGTCTGTGCATTTACGTTCTCAAAACTGGTGGTTCTACATGCCATCCTTAATTCATATTTCATATTGACTAAGCATAACTTTGTGTTGTAGGTATGATCCTTCCACTGGTATTTATGGAATGGATTTCTTTGTTGTCTTGGAGCGCCCTGGTTACCGTGTGGGCCGTCGTCGCCGATGCAAGTCACGTGTTGGAATCCAGCACCGTGTCACCAAGGATGATGCCATGAAATGGTTCCAGGTCAAATATGAGGGTGTGATCCTTAACAAGTCTCAGAATATCACCGGTTAAATAGGCCTTTAGTGTCGTGGAACTTGCTTTTATGTATTTGAGATATTAGATAATGTTTTGTTTACCATTTTATTGCAATTTTGAGTTTGGCAAAACTAGAAGTTATGATTTCAGGACGAAATGGTAATTTTTTTGTTGTTCTTGCAGTATAATTTACTCTTGACAATCTTTTAAACAAATAGTTTTTCTTATTAATTAAATGCCCATTGAATTTTTATGGTGAGTATAAGCTGCCAGATTAGAACTCTTGGTTCCTTCATTTCCTTGTGATTTTACCAAGTAAGACCTTAGTAATAATAGCATTCTAAGGTTGACAATTTGGGTTTCTTTAAACTACAAGATTTTGATGAGTTTGTCTTCTGTTTTTGTTAGACATTTTCAAAAAACATTTTTATCGTTTTTTTCAGTAGAAAATTACCATTTGTTGAACCAATGCAATTGGAACCAAGACGATATAACTAGATAGAGCTGCATTAGAAATCAAAAATCAAAATACCAAAAAATATTAAATGCAATAAGTAACAATAAATAGTTTTTTATACTTTCATAATAAAATTATTGTTGAATGGATATAATTTTTATAAATGTTTTATAATCTAGAATAAAATTATTAATTTACATAATTATAAATTTAGTACTTTCATTAATGAAATAAAACTACACTCAAACTAAAGGAAAAAAAACTGTTGTGCCAGAAATTATTTAAGTGTACTCGAAAAAAGGAAAAAGAAAATCTTGGTAAATCTTGAAACCCAACACAAAACCGATATGTGTGCACATATCATCATGGAATGATGAGCTTCTTGCCGGCGTAAATGGTAGTTCCTGTAATTCCATTAGCTTCTTTAATCTCATCAATGGATACCTATTGAAAATCACATAAATAGTTATTCGAAAAGGATTTGTAAAAGTTACCATCCTCAACATACCAAAAACAATGGGACAATCAACAATTATAAAATCACAAGTGAGTGAAAAACATAAGAACATTTTTATTCTTAAAAACTTGTCTACAGTACCATTCGTGCCCAATGGCATCATACGTGTTATTGGCAATTCAAATACTAGACTAGACAATATGCCAGATTTTTGTTGGTCTTCCTAATACCCTGGCATAATCTGTTATTTTAAAGAAGACTAGAAGTGCACCTTCTCATCACTCGTTAAAATCCAAAAGAGAAAAAAAAACATTTAAGATTAAATTAAATATCTATTCCATATGACAAATAAATATTCTACGCTGCACAGAAACAATATGGAGAGAAGGTAAGAACATACATACCCCATATTTTTGAGAGAGCCCCCAGAGAGTGTCCCCTTTGGCGACCTCTATGCTTCTCTGTGAGGATTCTGATGTCTTTGACACATTTTGTTCCACAAAGGTAACTGGTTTCTGCAATAATGACCCCAACATTTGAAGGAAAGATAAATGAATCAGCAAGCAATGAGAATCAACAACCACAGGTTTACTGGTCTTTCTTCCAAAATCTAATGTAAAAAAACACAAAACGATCTATGGGCAAGACCCTAGTATTACAATATCCTCAATCAGATGGATAGGTTCCAGAAATCGTCATATAAATTGATCATACAAATGAAGAGAGTGAAAAGAAGCAAAAGAAATGAGACATGGGCCATTGCCGTACCTTCATGACAGGCATTGTCTTTTTGGGAATGAGAGTGAAAGGCTGGGGTGGAGTCTGAATCGGCTGAGTTGGCTCAGTGAGTGGCTGCTGAGTTTCAATTTTTCTTCTGTTTAAAGGGTTTATGGATTTGATTATACTCAGCGCGATGCCGGAGAAGACAACGAAGCCGGCGGCCTTGGCCAGCATGTTGTCCTTGGCGTCACCGGCCCCCGAACCAGATTGTGGGTATGGCATTTTCGATTGATGGGGGGTCTAGAGTGAGGGATCCAATCGAAGATTCTAGGGTTTCGGATCAGGGAGGCGAGTGAAGGTCTGTTACAGGTCTGCTTAGCTGAGCTGAGTTGAGCCGAGTGAGTGAGTTGCTGGTTTTTGTACTGAGTTACCACGCGCGTTTTTACGCGCTTCTGGATTTTATTCGAAGCTGACCGTAGAGAAGGAAAGCTTCCATCGATATTGGATCGAAATACGATCCCGCCTTTAAGAAAAGGAAGAAGAAAAGTACGAACGACATGTCGTTTGTCAACATCAAAACGTGAAACAATAATAATTAATGCTACAACAGCAAATATGAGATGAGAAGGCGGATTTTTATAATTTTTATTAAAGTAAAATAAATTAAATTTTATATTAAATTCTACCACTAATAATATTACATATCTTATAATATCTTTTAATATTTCTTTAATAAATTAGGACAATACAAGTAAAAAAATTATTTGTAACAAAAATATTGTATTTTCAAAATTTACAGTTGGGATATTAACATCAATACTACTTAAACTATACAAAAGTAACACTAAATCCCACAAACAAAATTTTTGAGACTAAACTCTTCAAATTTCACATTTGTTGGGCTTTTACTATTCTGTTAAATTTTTATAGTTAAAGTGGCCAGATAAATTATCTGTATATATTATATACACTACTATACATGTGATCTATTTCAATGGTTCACATAATTTTAATTACTTAAATTTCATAAAAAATAATTTAAAAGTAAATAAATAATTTAAAAAAATAAAAAAAAATTATGAAAAAGAATTCTTTTTTTCCTTTCCTTTTATCAAATCTTACAGAATTCCTCTCCTTTTTCATTAGTTTTTTAAGGTACTGACAAAATTAAAGTCATAACGAAAACAAAAAATTTGAATATTAATGATTAAATACCTAAATTTACCATTATCGAAATTTGGATAAGAAGAAAGAGAAATAAACAAAAAGGAAAATATCGATTTAGATTTAAGTTTATGAGAAAATATTGGTTAAGCTTATTATTATCAAAAAAGAACAAAAAAAAAGGTTTTCTATTTGGGTTTGGTTTGTGTTAGATCTTTTAGACATTGATGAAATATTATAGAACAATGGAGAGAGAAGAGTAAAAGAGAAAAAAGAGCATAGAAAGGTAATGAAGATTAAAAAGCAATCTCATTATGTTTACTACACTAAAGGTAGTATATATAAGTGCATGAAAAAATAGAGAGACTGGAATCTAAGAGAGCTAGTTACAAGGAATTAGTTAAGTACAACCAAACAACTAATAACAACCTTTAGTAGAATCTAACTAATTCTAACAAAAATTAATTGTCATCTTTTCCAATACTCCCTCTCAAACTTGCAATTGCTGCGTCAATTGTAAGTTTGTTTTTAAAAGTAATGAATTGATTGTTGGAGATGGTTTTTATTAAACCATCAGTTAGTTGATCAGTCGCTAATACATGTTTAACTTGGACAGATCCTTGGAGAACTAACAAAGTATACATGTTTAAATTATACACATAGCTTGACTTGATAACTGGCTAAGCAACTATGTTATTATTTGTGGTATAGTTTCTCCAAATAAAAAGGTCTTTGCAAATGTCATTTCTGAGAAGTTGTTCAATTGTTGTTATCGATTCCAGAAGGAATTGTGTGGAATGATAGTCGAGTTCAGAAGGGAGTTTCATGATGAGTATCATGTCCACTCTTGGTCCGATTCTCACGATAGCTAGCTCTATCCTGGAAAGGAGTTCCAGTTGGCTAGTTATCTCTCTTACAATGGTAGATTTGGATAGTCGACTACAATAGTTTTATATACTATCCGGAAGCGTCTTTAGCAACGGTTTGTGGTCCTCAAGTCCAAAAGCTCGTTTATATTTCCGAAGGCCATGACACTTAAGTTGATGTGGAGATTTTGCTGAAAGAGAAGTTGGTTAAGTTAGTTATTTCTAATTAACATAACAACTTCATTTCTTCCAACCACCGACTTTAGGATGTTGATCCTAAGCCTATAAAGATCATCCTGACTTTGTCATTTGAACAACAAGAGATTCAGAACTTTAGAGATGAGATTGAGAGTTTGAGAGAGAAAAGATTGAGAGACAGAGAGAGAGGTGCAGAGAAAATAGAGAGATTGGGT
This sequence comes from Cannabis sativa, assembly GCF_029168945.1. Taxonomy (NCBI): domain Eukaryota; kingdom Viridiplantae; phylum Streptophyta; class Magnoliopsida; order Rosales; family Cannabaceae; genus Cannabis; species Cannabis sativa. The sequence goes on along the minus strand of NC_083608.1, from coordinate 37,322,537 downwards.
TTAGATTTTGTAAGAAGAATCTTCTGTAGATGAAGAAGATTCTTAGGTGTAAAGTGTGAGAATTGAAATACTTTGTGAGGACTCAACAAAGAATCTCGCCTCGACTGTATTGTACCCATTCTTGTTCAATCAATAAAGAAAGATTATGGTGGTGTTCCAGAACTGGAGTAGAGTCATAGATCACATCGATCTATCAAACTTAAACCAGTATATATCTTGGTGTTGATTTCTTTATTTTCTGCATTTATTGTTTCTGGTTTTTATTTACTCTGTTTGCCCTTGTTTTCATCCGATTGTTATTTTTGGTTTGATAATCTTGTCATTGCTAATTGTTTGATTTTTTAAAGTTTTATTGATTTGATTCTGCACATTTAGACATAACTTTTCCAAAGTTTTATTTGCCACGTCTGACAAAACTTGCCAGAAGAATCAGTTTACAACACTATGAATAGTTTAAGGACTATTTTAGCATGCTAAAAAATTTAGGGCATAATAATACAAATGTTATAGTTCGAAGGACAAATTGCATGAATAAACTCACACTAACATGTCAATTTAGGATCCTATTATTATTATTATTATTATTATTATTATTATTATTATTATTATTATGTCGTATTTTTAAATTAATTTATTTGTGCTTAAATATTGTGCCTTCAAACTCATCCTATTAAGTCATGTTTATATTTATATTTTTTTTTGTATCATGACGTGTAACTTACATGTGCTAGATCAGATTTGTGCCTCTTGAACTAATATTGATTTTGTGTTATGTAAAAAAACTTACCCGTGTATATCGATAGGAAGAACTAGTCCCTGTTACTTCTAATTCTTACCAAAACACACTGACCTTTGTTTCATCATTTTCTCCATAGCTCTTTTTTTTTTTTTTTGCCAACTCATTTTCTCCATATATACGCAATTATTTGCTTGTTTCATCAACCCAAGCTATAGAAGCAAAGCAAGCATGTGTATTGTGGACAAAAACAGTAGCTTGAAGCGTGAGGGAGCAAATATCCACGAGCTGACACGTGCCGACAAGCCTCTTCCACATTAGATTTTTTCTCCAGCAAACTAAACATTTGGCTCTCAATCTGCCATGTCAGCATCGCCACCTTTCACGCCACAATTTATTCTGCCGCAAATTTATTTAAATAAATTCAATTATCTCACTCTCCTCTTTGGCTCATTTAGAAAATAATATATACATATATATTTTATATTTAGCTCCTCTCTTACACAGTGTTTTATACAAGTAAGTAATCCAAAATAATAAATAAAAAATAAAAAATAAAATCATTGGTGCTCTCCAATGGCTACGTTACTTTCCCCTATATGCGCAGAAGCACTGAGCTTCCAAAACCCATTATTGAATTCGGGCTCCAGAGCCCCATGTCGGGTGTTGACTCGGCCCAGCAGTGCTCTGACTATGACAGGTCATGGCGGCAGGAGAAAAGGCTGTGGCCGAGTGAAGGTCGCGGCGGATGAATCTGCTTCGGTGGACGCAATAGCTGATGATTATTACGAGGTCTTAGGCCTGGTAAATCATTTAAATTTGATCTGGCTTTCTAAAGTTTCTTTTTTTTTTTTGGTTGAATGTTTGAACGTTTCTTTAGCTGCGTAAATTGTTAACTCCTTTGGTAAATTTATTAAGTATGTCTAGTATTTCATGTCTTAGATTAACATGGATATATAGTAACTAGTAAGAGCTCGAGATTATGTGGGAACGTAAAGAATCTTTAGAATTTAATTCGAGTAGTTTAGAGAAGTATCATTACTAAACACTAATATAAAACACCAATATAGGATTTAAGACATCTCTTCTTTATTAACATGGTGATTTTTATTAATGAAAAAGGCATCCAAATTTAAGAGTATGTCTTTAAAATACAAGTTATTATTTATAACATAGAATATTTTAAAATATTGTAATGACTATTAGTGATTAGCAAAAAGTAGAACACTTCAATTACTTCTAATTACTTATATCGAAGTGTAATTACTAGGTAGAAGTGCAATAGTAATTAAGGTTAAAGAATAATTATATGTGCACATGCAAAGTCTCGACAATCGCAAAAAAAATTCAACTAATTTTCTTCATTTAAAATAGGTCTCCTTGATGAAATAATTTGCCACAAAAGTGTGTCATTGCTCTATTTTATTTATAAAGTGAGTTAACTTGAATGTGAGGTGTTAGTTTCATATGCATTCTTATTGTTGTATTTGGCAAGGTAGTTAGCAACTACACAGAAAAATAATTAGCATTTGAAATGGAAAGTTTAGTAATTGCACTCAGTTTTTATTGGGGCTTTATGCATAAATTTAGATCCCATCCCATTGATTTTTTTTTTTCTTCTTCTTTTATTTAATTTGATTGAATATTTAATTTTATATGTCTAATGATTGGTTGTTTCATGTTTTTAGCTCCCAGATGCCACACCAGCACAGATAAAAAAGGCTTATTATAACTGCATGAAAGCTTGTCATCCGGATTTGAGTGGCAATGATCAAGAGACCAATAATTTTTGCATGTTTATTAATGAAGTCTATGCGGTGGGTTTCCATTTTAAGCGAAAGGATTTAAGCTTCAAGCAAGTCTGTTGTTTCAAATTCATTATTGTGCTTTCACTAGAATTGGAATTTTTTCAGTGCAGGTGCTCAGTGACCCCGTTCAACGCATGATATATGATGAAATTCATGGCTATGCATTGACTGCGATCAACCCATTTTTTGATGATTCAAGCACAAAAGATCATGCCTTTGTTGACGAGTTTAGCTGCATAGGTTAGAATTTTATCACTTTGTTGATTAGTTAAGGTATCATTTTATCTGTTTCCATTGCTTCAGAACTTTTTTTTTTTTGGTAAAATTGTGATATAAGTTATGCTTCTAATATGCTCAAAATACTAGAAGTGGCTTAAATCTGTTAAATTAGTCCAGTGGATTTCAAAGACTAGCATCAGGGCAGTTAGTGTAGTAGTTTGTAGATTTCATAGATGTGAAAATATTATGACTTTTTGGTTCTCAAATGGGTTTTGTTGTATGATGATTATGATTATTGTATGTCATGAATGAAAATGAAGCAGAGTACTAGTTTGTAGGTGGAATCTGCACAAGTCAGAGTTAAGATCTCTGTAAATGGAATTAATCTCTATGTTGTGCTTTGCAGGTTGTAAAAACTGTGCTAATGTTGCTCCGGATGTATTTGACATAGAGGACGATTTTGGAAGAGCTAGAGTATACAACCAATGTGGGAACGTAGAATTAGTTCAGCAAGCGATTGAGAGTTGGTAGGTCCATTTTTGTGGCTGTCACAATAAAAGATAAATGCATGTGAATTACTTTCTATTTAAGGTTCAATAACGTCTCTACCTTGATATGATAATTGTATCTTTTCCATGTCGATTTCTTGATCTTTATCATTATAAAACAATGAGTTAATGTTCAAGCTTTGGTGCTGGTAATACTCTTGATGTACCATCAAAACCTCAAAAGTAGTGGTCTAATAGTACTTGATTGAAGTTTGAGTAGCCAGAAGCATTTTGGTATTTGCTCAGTGTAAGAAAATTCAATTTCTTTTTGTAGATATGGCCAATCATTAGTCCTCAAATACGAAAAAAGAAACTTGACTTATAATAGTGGTCATTATCTGATATTTTAAATGGTAGAAAGATATTCCAAATCCAGAAAATAACTTCTTTTAGGGGCAGTGCTAAAATATATGCAGTTAGTAAGTTTCAGTCCAACAGTTATAGTTTATGGTCAGTTAAATCATTGTGAAATTTGTGGACAATAGTAGACTTTTCATGTCTATTAATTATGTGTACTGATTTTAGAAAGTTGGAAGTCTCTAAAATCTTTCAGTCTATAAATTCTGGATAGATTTGCTTAATTGATTTTGAACTATTAATTGTGAAATCTTCTTCTGTGTCAGCCCGGTTGATTGCATCCACTGGACTTCTGCTGCGCAGCTATCACTGCTCGAAGATGAAATGCGTAGGGTAGAAAGAGTAAATGTAAGAAGAATAATCATTGTTTTATCTCTCTCTGTCAAGTTGATCAGAAATATTATATTTACTATCTTTTTCCATCTGATTTTCCCATGTTAATACTCAATATACAAGCATGTTACCTCATTATTGTTGGAAACTATCTTTGTCTTTTAACTTTACATTAGGTGACAATCTAAACAACATTCTTATATACAATCTAATGTGCCCCTTAATAAACTTGTTTGATGCTTTAAAGTTAGTCTTTGTTTTTGAACTTGGCACAATTGGTGCCTAATTGAGGTACTAAATACAACAATTTTAAGAGATACTAGATTTGAACTTGGGTCTCACCCATTTCCCAAACTCCCCTCCCCACTAGCAGAACCTACTGGCTTTTATTCTGTAATCTCTAGTACTCCTCTTGGCCTCTATTTTTCTTATTACTTTGGCATCTATGATCTCATGTATCTAACTCTTGATCAATTTCCTAAAGTTCCATATGTAAGATAATAAATTTTGCAGTGTAATTTTTGTTTGTATGAATTCAGAGAATGTTTCAAGCCTTGTTGTTGTTCATGTAACTATTGCCTAAGCATTTTATCTTTACTGAGATTTATATAGTGTCTCCATGATACCATTTTAATCTTTTCCATGTCAAATGCTAATAGAGGTTTCTAAATGATGGTTAGGTTGCATTGATGCTTTCAGGAATGGGATTATCATCAGTAGACGTCTTCAGAATGGTAAGCATGCATGCATTGCTTACTATGTTTTTTTTTCTTTCTTTTTGAAATATTTTTCTGATCATATCACTTAAACATGATGTAAAATTCATGTTCTTAAAAGATCTTTTGGGATGAAAATAGTTTAAGTGTCGGTACTTATTACAATCCGTGACAATTTCTGTGGTGGCTTACCTTTGTTTATTCTGTTTAACTTGCTAATTGCAGGCAAGTTCTCGATGGAATAAGAGGCAAGCAAGAGTATTGGTAAGAATTCCTTGTGTCACATATGGCATGTTTACTAAATTGAAAAAAAAAATATATGGGGTCATGATTTCTATTTGAGTGTTTACTAAAAGTTTTAGAATGAGCAAAATATTTTCAAACCCAGAAGAGGAGAAAGAGAATGCTATTCACCACCATCTTACCGGGAAATTGCATTGTCTACTCACACATATTTCTTTATTCTTACTAAAATCCTAAAGAAATTTCCTCATTGTTTATATGATAACAATTTATTAAACTTATCACTAACTCGTACTTTTTTTTTCTTTGTAATCTTATATTTATAATTGGTGCAATACTATATTATGCTCTCTTTAACAATTTCCTCTATGTTCTGCTACCATGTTTTTTCAATTTGTTTGGATTTACTTCTCTTCCAGAACAAAAAGATTAAAAGATTCACCTATTGGCTTTTTTTTTTTCAAAATTATAGGAACAAGCTAAAATAAGGATGATGCAGCAGAAAAACGGTAATGACACCGAGTCATACTGGAGTAATCTTTGGGGAAACACAAAAGATTACCAAAGTTCAGGTAAAACGTTTTACCATAAAGAAAAGTCTAATAATCCGATATTAAATTATACCAATCTGCATCTAATGTTGTTGTAGGGTACGAATTTGATATTAAATTACACTTCATCTTATCCTACTCATGACCATCATCGTTTTCTTTTGGTGAAAAAATATTAAATAAGTGATTTTTGCAGAAGAGGAACTGAAGGAAAGATCGAAAAGAGCGGCTGCAGCCGCTCGGCGCTGGAGGGAGTACTCAAGGAAGGGTGCTGATAAACGTCCAACATTTAAACTTCCGGAGGCAATGTCCAACAACGAAAAAAACTAACCATTTATTTAATTGGGTTCCTTAGTAAGTAATTAAATTATGATTATGCTATAATAAAACTGTAATTGGAATTGATTAGTCTACAAATTTTCACTGGAGACAATCCTTAGCTCTACATATAAACCTCAGGTCTTGGTCTTGTACAATTCATTCTGATCCGGGATCTCTGTAATTATACATATGTATATAAACAATATTTATAGATTTGTAAATTGCATAAATTTAAATAGTTGTCTCTGTTAGAAATACTGTAAAACTTAATATAGCCCTAATTAATTCATGAGAATTAAACAATAAGATTAAAGAATAGCGGAAGCGTACCGGAGTCCATAGAATCGACCTTTAAATGATCTTTATTGGTATGATCTTCCAATTTGCATCAAAATCTTTCTCTGTAAACTTTTTGCTCTTGGTGATGGGGATACAAGAGTGAAAAGATACGATGCAAATGGGGAACATTACCCGTTATATTACCAACAGACAAACCTGTTGGCAATATTTTTGACTATTTCTATTTGGCCCCTCATCAATATAGAAATTGTCTTTATGGTATCCACATATTAAAATCATAACAATCATGCCCTTAAGTCATAAACTTTATTCCAAAATAGACCACATAAATTTGACTTATTTATTTGATGACCCAACACACATTTTATATATACAATTGTGACCCCAATAAATTCTAACAATCTCCCACTGGTCACATATGTATACATATAAATGTGTTAACCTTATTGAGCTCATAACTTTGTCATCATAACCATAGGCATGTGCAATCTCGTCCATTAACTATATCAACATAGGATCAAAGCGATTTTCGTTGTATCAATCACAACTAAACCCATCAATGGTCACATACATCAATATAGCCAAATGACATAGATCAATCATGATAATGTGGTATGAAAATTACATGCATGGTGATCTATTCATGTCAATTTTCAATTGGTCCTACTTTACTTTATGGAGATCAAAACTTTAGCTTAAATGTACAAAGTGAAATAAACTGAATAACATAATTTCTGATCAGAAAAATATCCAAATACACATGTTTCATGAAACAAATAAAACACACTAAAGACAAACTCCCACTGAATCTAGATATCCTCATAATCTAAAACACCCATACGAGCAGTGTGCTCATGAAAGACCTTGGGTGGCAAACCCTTAGTAAGGGGGTCTGCAATCATGGAGTTTGTACCTAAGTGTTCTATACAAATCTGTCCACTTTGTACCCTTTCTTTTACAACAAGGAACTTGATGTCAATGTGTTTTGACTTCGTCGAGCTCCTATTGTTGTTGGAATACAATACAGCTGACTTATTGTCACAATACAACTTAAGTGGTCTTTCAATTCCATTCACAATACGCAGTCCTGTGACAATGTTTCTCAGCCATATACCATGGTTGGATGCCTCATAACATGCAACAAATTCTGCTGCCATGGTGGATGAAGCTATGAGTGTTTGTTTTGCACTCCTCCATGATATAGCTCCACCACCTAACAGATATATGTAGCCCGAAGTGGATCTCCTACTATCTTGGCATCCCGCAAAGTCAGAGTCAGAGTACCCAATGATCTCAAAGTGATCTGACCTCCTATATGTGAGCATGTACTCTCTTGTTCTCTTTAAATATCTCATAACCTTTTTGGCTGCTTTCCAGTGATCAATTCCTGGATTGCTTAAGTATCTGCCTAACACTCCAACAATGTACGCTATATCCAGACGCGTACAAACTTGAGCATACATTAGACTCCCAACAGTTGAAGCGTAGGGAATTTTGCATTTCTTGAATTTCAAGGCTTCCTTTAGGGCATTGTTTAAGACAAAATTTGTCTCCTTTAACGACAGGGTATCACCTGGTCTACAATCTTGCATGCCAAACCGTTTGAGTACTTTATCGATATAGCCCTTTTGTGATAATCCAAGAATACCCCGAGAACGGTCTCGATGTATTTGAATTCCTAAAACAAAAGAGGCGTCACCAAGATCTTTCATCTCAAAATGCTTCGATAGAAATCTCTTGGTTTCGTGCAATAAGCCTATATCATTAGTGGCAAGCAATATGTCATCGACATATAGAACCATAAATATACACTTACTCCCACTAAACTTATGATACACACAATCATCAACAGCATTCATCTCAAAACCAAATAAGAGAACCACTTGATGAAATTTGTGGTACCATTGACGGGAAGCTTGCTTGAGTCCATAGATGGATTTTTTTAATTTGCAAACCATTTTCTTTGGGTCACCAACCACAAAGTTTTCTGGTTGCTCCATATAAATTGTCTCATCAATGTCTCCATTGAGAAACGCTGTTTTAACATCCATCTGATGTAACTCAAGATCAAAGTGAGCAACAAGTGCCATTATTATTCTAAAAGAGTCTTTCGATGAAACCGAGAGAAAGTCTCTTTATAATCAATGCCTTCTTTACGAGTATAGCCTTTTGCTACAAGACGTGCCTTAAACCTCACCACATTACCCTTTTCATCCCTCTTGGTTTTAAATATCCATTTACAACCAATTGGTTTTACACCTTCGGTAATGGAACAACTTCCCAAACTTTATTGTCTTGCATAGACTTATTCTCTTCATTCATGGCATCATTCCACTTTTGAGAGTTAGAACATTTCATGGCCTGATGAAAGTTGATTGGATCATCTTCCATCATTCCAATGCCATCCTCATGTTCTTGAAGATACACTATGTATTCATCTGGATTAATAGCATTTCTTCTTTCTCTAGTGGATCGTCGCAAAGGCACTTGTTCTTGAGGTTGTTGAGTTTGTACCTCTGGGGTTTGATTGACTATGTTTGGTTGCTCTTGATCTAAAACTTGATCAATATTAGGAATGGAATCCTGGATATTGTCAAAAGCAACTATTGGAATAGGAATCAACTCATCCTCAAGAGGAGTGGTTGATTCTAAATCCTCCTCAAAAACAAAGTCTTTAACCGTATTTCTCCCCCAAACTCAATATCCTCAAAGAACTTTGCAGTTCCCGTTTCAAATATATTCTTTACTTTGGGATCATAAAACTTGAAACCCCTGGATCGTTCGTAATATCCAATAAAGTAAATGCTCACAGTTTTAGGTTCCGGCTTCTTTTCATTTGGCCTATAAGGCCTAGCCTGTTGGACATCCCCAAACATGAAAGTGCTTAAGACTAGGCTTTCGCCCGTCCAAAGCTCATAAGGTGTTTTTGCGGTGCTTTAGTTGGTACCCTATTCAAAATGTAGGCCGCCGTCTTAAGTGCCTCTCCCTGCAGTGATTCCGGTAAGGTTGAATGACTGATCATACTCCTTACCATATCTTTAAGAGTACGGTTTCGTCTTTCAGCAACACCATTCATGCTAGGAGATCCTGGCATAGTGTACTGTGGGACAATTCCACACTCCTCTAGATATTTGGCAAAAGGTCCTGGACGTTGTTCACCTGATCCGTCATATCTGCCATAGTACTCACCACCACGGTCAGACCTGACTTGCTTTATTCTTTTGCTAAGTTGATTCTCAACTTCAGCCTTAAAAGATTTGAACACGTCCAACACTTGAGACTTTTCATGAAGTAGAAATAGGTACGCATAACTTGAGTAATCATCTATGAATGATACAAAATATCGTTGACCATTCCATGAAGGTGTAGGAAATGGCCCACATATATCCGTATGTATCAACTCTAAGACATCTATAGCTCTTTTCGCACCCAATTTCTTTGTTTTGGTCTGTTTGCCTTTGATGCATTCAATGCAAACATCAAAGTCTGAAAAATCAATTGAATCTAAAATTCCATCAGACACAAGTCGTTCAACTCTATTTCTAGAGATGTGACCTAACCGTTTGTGCCATAAGGAACTTGATTTTTCATTATCCATTTTACGCTTAGTACCACGTGATTCAACATTCAAGGTTTCATTATAAGAAGCAACAATGTCAAGCAAATATAAGTTGTCATAAACCATAAGTGAACCAGTTCCAACAGTATTTGAATTAATAGATAAACTAAAGCAATTGTTTCCAAATGAACAACAATAACCCAATTTGTCCAAACAAGAAACAGAAACCAAATTCCGTCTAAAAGACGGTACAACAAAAGTATCTATTAAGTCCAAATAGTAACCAGTACTTAACAACAACCTAAAATGCCCTATTGCTTCCACATTTACCGACTTGCCATCTCCCACATAAATGCTTCTTTCAGCATCATTTGGCTTTCGGTAACTCAGGCAACCCTTTCTTTGCTCGCCATGCAATATACTTAGCACATTCCTTCTTCATGTGTCCTTTCATGTTGCAAAAGAAACAACCATCATCACTGTTGGTTTGAGTTTGTTTCTTATGTGCAGGACCTTTATCCTTAGCAGCCTCATTCTTTCTTTTCTTGCCCTTATCTTTAGAGGTGCTTGCCAAATGAGCACTTTCAGTCTTCTCTTGCTTCAATCTTTCTTCCTCTTGAACACAAAATGAAATGAGCTCATTAAGAGTCCATTTCTCCCTTTGGCTTATAATCGACTTTAAATTGACTGAATTGTGGAGGAAGAGAGATAAGCACTAAATGCACAAGCAAGTCATCCGAAAGCTCAAGCTTTAGTGCCTTCAACTTTGAAGCAAGGTGAGACATTTCCATAATGTACTCCCTTATGTTTTCCTTGCCCTTAAACTTCATGGAAATAAGTTTCTTTAAAAGAGTACTTGTTTCCGCCTTATCGCTTTTTGCAAAGCGCTTCTCAATTTCAGCAAGGAAAGTTGTGGCATCGGTGACCTCCTCGGACACCGCACCCCTAAAAGCCTCAGGTATGCCGCGCTTAATGATCATAAGACTCATGCGGTTTGAACGGTCCCACTTCTCATAAATCCTCCTTTGCTCGGAGGTACTGGTATCCGTAAGAGAAGCAGGACGATCCATCCTTAATGCAAGGTCAAGATCCATGCAGCCAAGAACAATAAAAATGTTCTCCTTCCAGTCCTTAAAGTTATTACCATTAAGGACCGGTACCGAATTAAGGTTAGCAGATACACTAGCAACAGCTGAAAAGAACAATACAATTACATAAATAACATGCTCATATAAGAATCCGAATAAAACAATAAATTCAAATATTGGTTAATCCCATCTCAAGATACCAAACACAACATTAATATTAAGTCTTTGGACAGTAATATTAATTGTAAGCGGTACTCTTGTTGTAGTGATCAAATATTGACAATAAATTATGTCAAACAATATGCAATCTTTGGACTAACATATTATTCACACAAAATACCTTATAATTGTCACACATTTATTACCACAAACATGCATGAAATTCATCCAAATATTAACTCACCTTTGGGTTAGTTAATAAATTTATGAATTACATACACACAATTATCTTAATATTTTTATTAAATTATTCTACACAAAAGAGATCACTTTGGTGATATTTTGTTTCAATTAATTTAACTAAAATATTAAATATCCTTAATAAATTTCTAAACCAAAATTTGAATTAATTGTTACTGAATTATTATTATTATTATTAAAATTATTATATATTTTAAAATAATAATAATAATAACAATAATAATAATAAAGAAATCAGAATGCTAATCGCATTCTCCAACAACAGAACAAAAGGACAAACAATATATATAAATGGCATTGAATTACAACAATTTATATATATATACTGCCAACCAAAATAATAATTTAAACCCAACGACTGAATCACATGAATATATTGCTTAAAGAATGATTATAAGACAATACGACAATCCAATCAATCTTTTTTGTTTGGGAAGTAATGGCAGTATCCGACTCTAACAAATTTCAATTTTGGGGAGACAGAGCAACTAAACAAATTGAAAGAGAGAGATGAAGGAGATTAGAAATAAAATCAACCACATCTGATACAAATTTATGAAAATAACACATACATTCAGAACAGATTCACACATTCATACACAAAACAACAAGAGCAGATTCAGAATCATCAAACCAGAAAGAGAGAGAGAAAAAAATACCTCTGACAATGCTACCACCAATCAAGGAACCCAGCACTTGCAGAGATGATCGAAGAAGACAGTCCTCACAACAATGGCGGCAGATTAATCTTCACCTTGCTAGGGTTAGGGTTTGTTGGGTTGGGCCATGGCTGTAGTAGAAGAGAGATAATTTGTTGATATGCCAAAGTAGTGGAATGGAATTATAATTCCACCGAATGAAAAATGGAAAGCAATTCCATTAGTTTGGGAGAATAGCATTACTATGGAATTCTTTTCCAAAATTGTTATTTTTCAACCAAACAAAAGAATCAGGCCCATTAGTATTCCATTCCATTCTTTTCTAGCCCATTACCATCAACCAAACGGGCCCTAAATTTCTTGTTTGACTTCAAACCAAAAGTAATTATTATTAATATACATATCACCAAAAAACTATATATATATACTTGAGAAAATAGTTATATACTGATATCATATATCAATATTCTGGAAAAGATGGAACACTGACAAGCCCATGTAATATGCATATATATATTCAAAACGATTGTAAATTCTGAAAGGAATAAATCTCTCTCAAATTTAATTCCAGACAGAGTTATGCATATGTATCCTGCAATTAACGATAACGATTGAAAGAAACAAAAAATTTCTAACGACACATATATACAGAGTAATCTAACGATTACAACCAAAACAAATATATCTCTATATATATATTTGGCGTGAATGCTTAACGGAATATTCCAAATGTAAAAATAATAATTGAATGGAAGATCAATACTACCATAAATTCTCAAGAACTAATTTAGGGATGCTCTGATACCAAATGTTAGAAATACTGTAAAACTTAATATAGCCCTAATTAATTCATGAGAATTAAACAATAAGATTAAAGAATAGCGGAAGCGTACCGGAGTCCATAGAATCGACCTTTAAATGATCTTTATTGGTATGATCTTCCAATTTGCATCAAAATCTTTCTCTGTAAACTTTTTGCTCTTGGTGATGGGGATACAAGAGTGAAAAGATACGATGCAAATGGGGACCATTACCCGTTATATTACCAACAGACAAACCTGTTGGCAATATTTTTGACTATTTCTATTTGGCCCCTCATCAATATAGAAATTGTCTTTATGGTATCCACATATTAAAATCATAACAATCATGCCCTTAAGTCATAAACTTTATTCCAAAATAGACCACATAAATTTGACTTATTTATTTGATGACCCAACACACATTTTATATATACAATTGTGACCCCAATAAATTCTAACAGTCTCGTGATAATCTATCCTATATTTACATTCAAAACTCGCACAGGCAATAATTTAATCAAGTATAAATTTTGTTTTCCTTGCCACATCTATTTGAGATTTGATTTGAGGCTTATTTTTCTTGACACAAAGACTTGCGTCTAATTAAGAAAACAACTTGCTAGTGTAAAAGGTCAGATGACTTATTGGTTCGATTTGTTTTTAATTAGTTTCTCTTTTTTTTTAATGGTCAAAGCTGGTTCAACACATTGATATATTTTATATATTTATATATCTTTTATTTAATTATCCTACTTGTAAAATGTCAACTGAGAAGGAGAGCAATACTTTTGGTTTAATTTATTCGACTAAAAATACGTGCAGCTGAAGCTATGATGTATGAGTAAATAAAAAGCCACCCTTCTTTACTCTTCAGTTATCTCATCTCTCATAATCAATTAATAGCAAACTGTGAATGGACTTAGTGTTCTGCATCTAAATATTTCTGTGTTCCCTATCTTAATGGGAATGGAAGAAGAAAAATAAAAATCCCATCAGGACACATGTATGAAAATAAGGCAAATATATCATTAAAAAAGAAAGGGACCAGATATTGTGGCACCACACATTTATGGACACGTGATAATCACATAAAGAAATAAAAATGAGCCAAATTTTATAATGTATGATATAATACTCTAAAGTTGATTTGAATAAATTTATAAAATACAATATAATGTTTACCTTTTAGTTAAGCCAAGATTTGGACAATCCACATTGGAAGTTAGAACATCTTAATATGCCATTATTTCTTGAGTTAGATGAGGTGAGTGAGCTAAGCAGTGATGTGAAGCCCAACTACCAATCTCACCATTTCATTATGTATTATCCTTTTAAATTACTTTTCATTTTTGTTTTCCAAATGCCCATTTTGAAATGATTCCTAGTATATTCTGCGAATTGGGTTTTTTAAAACATTTGCCTAGCATGCCAATAGCAACGTATTTTACTAATATTGTGCTAAAAAAATACAAAAATCAATCTAACCAACTGCATATTCTAATTGTAGTATTCTATAATGCAAAATTATATATGATGATATTAAACATGACACTGTAGTCTGTCTGTGTAGGAGCTATAATATATATACTTTTCAAAAAATAATATAATAATATAAGGAGTTATAGTGTGAAAACATTTACCTTTGTGTGTTTTAAATCAACACATAAATAGTGTGCGAATTGGAAAGAACCTTAAAGAACAGTAAAATGTCGGCAATTACTATGAAAACTGGCTATATTATTATTTATTTGCCAGTAATGGCATTTAAAGTAAAAGACCATTACACTGTCCAGTCTGTCACTACACAAGAAGTATTATTTTTCTAAACTCATTTTCCCCCAAATAATTCATCTTATGATTATTACTCACCCACTTTCCCACCTTACTTAATAATCCTTATACCGAGGAAATGCGATTCACGTTGGAATATATAAAAATAAATATAAATATAATATTTATATTTACAATTATATTTTCATGCTAAACAAACACTTTTGCTTAAAGTGGGAGCGTCATGGAGTAATATCATGATTATATTAGGGGATAGTGGGTCTGCTTTTTCCAAATCAGGCCAAATTGCTCCATAATGAATAAACATCACCATTATTGTTACCAATAATACACTTAAAAATAATAAAACCAATCATCATAACCTGGACATTTTTATTAAAACTTACATTTAGTTCAAACTTTTAATCAAAGTGAAAATAACACCCTTCCTTTACTTTCATTTTCTTTTTTACCAAGTAAAAAAAAATTATTTACACGCACAAAATTTCCACCAAAAGAACAAGTTTCTCAACCAAAGAAAAAAAAAAGCAAATATATCAAACACTTGTGCTATCTTACAGTGGATGCAATTGAATGAGCCCAAAACTTAAGCTGATCTTTCATGTCGATTTCATTACCAGTTTCAGGTAACTTCCAATTCTTCAATGGAGATTTCTTCGTTCTTTTAATATCCAAAACATCCCAAGCTTCAGATAAATAAGGCCTCGAAACCAAATTCGCTTGATCCTGAATATTACTATTACTATTACTATTATTATCGTGATCTTTTCCTTTGTTATAATTGGGTACAACAACATCACTCTGTTTTTTCTCTGCAAATCTTTGTAAGCCAGGGATAATAGAAACCAGCTTCGAATCTCTACACTCCTCCTCTGTAAAAACAAAACCCAGATCCATAAACCCTTTAAGCTCCTCAAATTCAAGGTCAGACAAGCTTTTACTACTGCTCCCATGTTTTTTCATCCTACTCCTTCTTTTGTTGACTTTCTTGTTGACCGCAGCTACTAAATCTTCTTGTTTCTCAGTACTAGTGGTGCTGTAATTACTTCCTTCCTCTTCTAAAAAGTCTCTCACTTCTTTTCCCGAGATAATGGTTTGAAGCTTTGGTGCGTGGAGATTAAGAACTGAGCTAGGAGAGAACTGAGAATCAGAGAAGATACTTCCTTTGGATGATGAGTACTCCAAAAGATGCTCGCTTTGTGACCTTACATTCAGATGGTTTACAAATGGAGAAAATGAAAGATGGTGTTGATGATGTTCATGTTCATGGTCTTGTGAGGATAAAGTTTGTTCTTCTTGATTATGATCATGATCAAAATCTTCAGTTGGGTTTGTTTTTGAAGTACTGAAACACGAGGAGGATCTAATTCCAAACCAGTATGAATCAAAGAGGTTTAGTACTTCATCTGCAGCCATTTTTTTACTTTCTATTTTTTGGTTAGACTGAGAAAATTTGAGAAGATATGCACTAGAAACTACTCGTCTAAAATTAGATAGATAGGGTTGTGGTGCTCTGTGCCACTTTGTAGATAAGAATGATTTATATGAAGTTTGTCATTACTAATATATTGGCTACTTCTCATAATTGCCCCTCATATTACGCCTATATTACACATTTAGGATATATTTTCCACGTTTACTCCGATGTGGAATTTTGTTGATATTCATTTAGTTTTACTCGTTTCTTTATTCTCAAAATGTGACAAAAAAGATAAATTGACAACTGGCAAATGGGAAATGGTCAATAAGAATAGTGACGTGTTTGTATTACTAGTTTTGTAGTTTTCTTTTTAAACTATGATTAAATTAGCTTTGATTATAGTAATACTAAACTTTTATTTAAACTAAAATGTGATTCAGATTGTGAATAAGTGATTGGTAACTCATATTATATTGGTGTTTTCACCTAATCTAATACAGAACTGGTATGTGTGGTCGTATAGAGGGATTGATTTGAGGTAGTCTCTAGTCAAAGCACTATATATTAGACTTTATTATATATATTTTGAAAACTGCTAAATTTGACAAATGAACGATAATAGAGCACTATTATCAAAAACTCAGCGCAAAATGACAATTATCATACATTTGCAATTATTATTTTTTGTTCTTTCAATTAGGCATGCCAATAATGTGTAAAATTTCACCATGAAGATGGGACGATGTTAGATTTGTCCTTATATAATGAAAAATGCTAAGGGGTAATTGCACCGGTGCCAAACTTAACAAAACATATATAGAGCTCTTACATAATAAGTCAAATTTCTTGTATAAATGGAAAGAAGAGTGTTAATTACAATTTTTTAGTTAATTTTTACGTTTATAATTATATATTAGAATAAATTTTGGAGTTTTTTACTGTTATATTTCAAAATAGTTTTTTTTTGCACTTTTACGGAATTCTACCTAAAAACTCTTATTGCAACTAGCATTGCAATTTAAATTGCGACAAAAAATCGTATACAAACCTATTGCACTAGTGCTGCAACCACTTTAGAAACCCAAACCGTAAATTTGAAAAAAAAAATTAAAAAAATAGTATATAAGGTAATTTTCCATAAATTTTTAAATTTTTTTATAGTAATATTCTAGTCTACTACACGTGTTCAAAAAACTTTAAATTATGAACTATTTAATTTTTTTTTTAATTATTGTAACTATACCTAATACAAATTTTTTCAAAAAAAATCTAGCACGTATTTTTTAATATGACTAAATTGTAATAAAAAATTGACGGTAGCACTAAAATAAGGCATGAACAAGGAGAACATACACTCTTATATAATTAGTCCAAATTTAACGCATATATAAATGAGAAATAGGACAAGAACAAAGTAGGGATGTACATATATTTTCGTAAACCGCTTAAATTGAATAATCCGCCTAAACCAAATCGAAAAAACTGCCAAAAAACTCGACGAAAAAAAAAATTGCCCAATCTGTATATTGGGCGGGTTGAAAATAAAGTAACTGGCCCAATTAAACCGACTTAACCCGACTAACACTATTAATTTTTAATTTTATATATTTTTTAAAAATGTTTGCAGGTTATTTATTTTATCCTATTAAAAAAACTAAAGTGGCAGGTTTTTATTAAAAATAATATCATTTTTTTTATTAAAAGTAAAAGTAAAAAAAAAAAAAAAAAAAACCTAAATCAAAGATTGACTCACTCGTCTCTCTCATTCTCATCCTCTCTCGCTTCTTCTATTCACGCTGTCACCATCTCAGAGCCCTAAGAACCCTAACATGAGGAGCATCAGGGTCACCAAGCATAGCATTCTCCCTCCATATCTCTGCGGCCCTCCTTAGCGCTTCCTCTAATCTGGTTTATATTTATGTTATGATTATGCTTCTCTTACTGAGTGTGTCGACTCACAGTTACTGTTTACATGTGTAGGTAAGGACAAACCTATGGTTGAATAGCAGTGAGTGCGAGCGGACGAAGATTGTACATATCAGGGGGGTTAGACCTGGAGCGTACGATCTTTGAGACATCAGGCTATATTTTGAATGGTCACTAGGCGACAACTTTTGTATCAAACATTTTGTATTACGATTGTAAATATTTTAAATACGAGATCCTGGTTTATGTAAAATTTATTTACTTTCCAATTTAAGGGTAATTAAGTAAAGTTTTATATATTTACGATTTTTAACAAACCCGTTGATTAGTAATGGATTGCACAATTAATCTAAAATCACGATAACACGCCTAAACTAGTAGGGTGTTACATTATTATTCCTAAGGCATATACAAGCGAAAGACTTATTGAATAATACTGACTCGTGGACTAAGGCTAGTTAACACTCCAACCACGTTAAAAATTGTTTGTCTCCTTTTATACTTTCTCTTTCGATTATTTATTCTTCAGTTCTTATTATTTTTATTTTGTTTTCAAAAATCTCGGTAAACAATAGTGTATTAAAGTTCTGGGAAGCTTTAATATGGAACTGTCAAGTACGGTTTACTATACACTATACTTCAAGTGTGTATGATTTTAATTCGAATCACATATGTTATTTTAAACAAATATATATTGTTGTTTTTTTTTTTAACAAAAAGAAATTTTTATTCAAAAATAAATATGGGTGATTGAAATTGAATATTTCAATCTTGCCCAACTAATTATAATTTTTTTTTTTAATTGATTAGTGTGTGCATCTTGAAATTAAAATTTAATATAAATAATAAATATAAATTTTGTAAATTCTAAAATAAATATTATAGTATACCATTTAATTAGTAAATTTCATATTATATAGTTAGAAAAATAATATAATATAATATATAGTGTAACAACAATATATATTTGTAATGAGATTAGATTTCTTGTTAAATGGCAAATTTTGGGGTTCTTAAAACCAATGCAAAAAGAGGCGATAATTATTTTCTTAGTGTAATTGAAGGCTAGTAGTCTGTTTGTACTAGTGTGGGTGTTAGCCTTTGTTGTAGCTTCTTGTTCAATTTTTGAATAAAAATTTAATTTTGTTCAAAAAAAAAACAACAATATATATTTGTTTAATAAAAAGTTCTGGGAGTGCTAACAGTTGAATCCAAATCTATAATAATTTACAGATTAATTGTTCACATTAAATTTATGGTACATGAGGAATCAAGAGATAATTAGAAGAGTAAAACGGTATTTAGACCAACTCTAATTATGAATTAATACTTGGAGGGCGAGCTACTTATATTAATTATATCAATGGACTACAAGTAAAAATTCTATAAATATAATTTTATATTGTCAAGGAGTACAATTTCATATTTATAGTGGAGTAATAATAGAATTAATAAACTAGATTATTCTAGTGATGAGATTGATAATAATCTTGGCTTTATTGGAGCTTTAAAATATAGGTCTCCGAGTCACTTCTATACAACATTGTACATGGTGAATAAATTTCGAGTAAGATTAATTTCTATTGGAAATAAATTCTCAAGGGCAAAATAGTGATTTGTGAAATTATTATTTCAATTTTTATGAAAATTATGAATTGTATAATTAATATTATTTAACTATTTAGTTTTATTGGATAAAATTGTATCAATTAGTTAAATATAATATTATTCTTAAATAATATTAAAGAGAGAAATATATTATTTTAGAGAAAATAATATTTATTTTAATCCTTTTGAAATAAAAAATTAATGAAAATTAATTAATTATTATTTATTGGTAGAATAAAAAATAAATCTTATTTATGGCAAAATTGAGAAATCAATTTTGGACCTTAAATTATGACTCACACATGTAGGGTGATATATAAAGGCGCATGATTAA
The DNA here is from genome assembly GCF_029168945.1 of Cannabis sativa. Classification (NCBI taxonomy): domain Eukaryota; kingdom Viridiplantae; phylum Streptophyta; class Magnoliopsida; order Rosales; family Cannabaceae; genus Cannabis; species Cannabis sativa. Next base: position 37,302,797 of record NC_083608.1, on the reverse strand, counting down.
TTTGTTTTAATTATTTTATTAGTTAAAATAATTTAAATCAAATTAAGTTAATTATCTTTTAATTACTAATTAAATAAATTATATGATAATTGTTTAATTAAAAGGATAATTATAAAATAAAAGGTCTAGTGATATTTGATATTTAATTATTAGATATTTATATTTGAATTCTAATTCAAATTAAATTAGATATTTACTTTTATTTTAAATAAAGGATTAAAATGTTTTACTTACAACATTAGAATATATAGTATCATAAATTAGTAAGCAATTAACAGAAAGAAAAGGCATAACAAAATGAAGAGAAAAGAAGAATTGATTTTTCTCTCTCACGCCTACACTCTCTCTTGTCTCACACGCCCACACCTATTTAGGTGTGTATGAGATCAAAATTCTAAACTCTATTACAGGGGTATATACCATTTTGGACCCTATGTGTTACAAAAGTTATTAATTGGACCCTGCGTTTTGTTAAATGACAAAATAGACCCTGTATTTTCTAAAATAGTACATATAGGACCCTGAATTAATTTTTTGTCAAAATAAAGTTTAATTATAATCCGATTTAAAAGTGCTATGACAAAACTGTTTACATTTTTTGTATCTGTTCGTATTAAGCATTGTCTTCAAGTTGGTTGTATTAAAAAAAAAAGTTGTCAAAAATTAAGCTCAGGGTCCTATTTTTACTATTTTAGAAAATACAGGGTCTATTTTGTTATTTAACAAAACACAGGGTCCAATCTGTAACTTTTGCAAAATACAGGGTCTAAAATGGTATTTACCCCTATTACAGTGTCTCATAGTCATGAGTTGAGTACACACTGTAATACCTAAATTTGTCCATCCAATAAGATCTAATAACCCACTCTATTCGGTTGACTTAATATTAAGATGTGGATTCTTCAACAAAATTCTTGGATTAGATGTTCGATAAATATACGAAAAGAAACAAGAATACCTTAATAGGCTTCAAGAGGTATAATTTTTCTTTTAGTAGTTTAAATTTAATCTATATATATTATATTGAGATCCTTAAGTTTATAGTTCATAGATATAAATTGTTTTATCAAATATTACTATATTAGTTACAATAATAAGTAATTCGTATGCAAGCAAATATATTACACTATAATAGCACGTAATCAAATATATGGCACTGCAAAATATGGTTCGTAATCGTATTAGTAGGCACTATATGATTCAACTTCATCAGACTTCATTCTTGAGAAGTACTGCATTAAGTACTGCATTACCTCTTTCTCTACACAATTTGTTATCACAAAGTCCCTCACATTTGCAGCCATTCCAACCTGAACAGTGAGTTAACTTTCATTACGCAAAATTCCAAAATTAAAATCAAAGTTGAAAGCATTAGTTTCTCAACAAACTACTACCACCACATAAATGACTCTGTTAAAGTTCTATATATTTTAAGACTTCATAAAAAATCAAAAAACAAGTTGATGCCAATTATCTACTAGAAACAACATAGTCAAAACTAAGCACCTTGCAGTTTGTAAGCATCGCACAAGCACATCCAAAAAGAGCGTACAACAGTCTATAAAAACACCATACTATTCCTATACATGATACAAAAGCAACCTCGGAAGGCCCAAAAACAGCCAGTAAAAGCACCAAAACAATCCATAACAAAACAATGTAATGGTACAATAACAGTCAAAAATGACAACAACAAACAGCCCAAAAAAGGCATAACACAGGCCTCCCTCAGGCACATCAGACCAAGCCTAACTCAGAGGCATAACAATAAGCCTATACAATTCAGTCTATTGAGCAAGTGTAAAAAATTGAGTTGCAGTGCAGGGCTGTATGGAAGTCTCATTTGAAGGCAGGAGCCATCGGCCCTGTAAAGAAACAACAAAATAAAAAAATAAAAATAGTTGTATATGTTAGAAATTATAGGAAAAGAAAGTGAGATTAGTCTAAATGGCCAAGCTCAGACTAATGGTGTGTGGCTTACGAGATTATATAGCACTCTACAATTGTTGGCATTTGGTCTAATCATATTATTTGATTCATCATATCAATATATATTCCGCGAAGAGTTCTAAAAAAGATTGAGCTTAGATGCCTTATATTTACATGCAAAGCATACAAAACCAGCACATATCTACTGATCATTAAATTGAACAAGACTCGATCATGAAAAGAAAGCCAATGGTTATGGTCATTTCAATGTGTTCTGTTATGTTCAGTGGTTTCAAACTGAGAAAACACAAAACAATACATGGGTAACTTTCACGAGTAAAACTACTAATGTTTCATCCCAACTGGAAAAAGCTTTGGGTTACCCAAAAATACAACCAATGGCTAACAGTAACACAAGAGAACAAAAATATACAGCTATTTAGAGGACAAAAAAAGCTATTTTTCCTTTTCAATCTAAGGAAATTAAACTACGAGGAAGAGATAATGGATCGAGCTCCCAACATCCTGCAAGGCGGCTATCTTTCTCTCCTGTATGTTGCACCGCAGGAATTTGATGCGAAAATTTACCCATTTTGTCGCGCGGTATGTCAAGCAAACCAGTTTTTGATCTCTGGATCCTTGGAGCCTTGAACATTGATTTAAAGCCAGCGACTTGAATAAGAATAGCAACTTGAACGCTCTGGTCATGTTCTTCCATCACTTCCACAATGTCATAATCAATATCCAGCAACAGCTTAGAAGTCTGCTCATTGTGCTGGTTCTTCAACATTGCCCAAATTTCTCCCTTACGAGGGTAAATTTCATATTTATTACTACTAGCTTTGACATTCAAACAATGGGAGAATGCTGAAAGTGGAAAGGGCTTATTAACTCCACTTTTAACTTGGAAGGTCCCACAAGAAACTGACTGGATTGCACCTTTCAGTGTAGAGCAAAGCTCAAGTAACGCCACATGGACCTGGAATTCAGGAGTCGTCTCGATCCTTGTAACTTTAGCATAGGTCTTGGGAAACACATTCTCATCAGTTCGCACAGCCCATATCTGACCATGCTTAAAGTTTTCCTGGGACCTTTGCTGAGTAAAGTCGCAGCATTCCTGGAAAGAATTGTTTTTCACTCTGTTACAATTGTTAAACTGAGCACGGGATGAGCTGTCAGAGTTCTCAACCTTTTCAGAGTTTGAATGATGGTTTGATACCGATTCACTTTTCTTGGTTAAATCCCTCGGAGACCTTCTGAGTTTAAAGTCAATGTCATGATTGATTCCCTGCTTCATTGGTGTCTTAATCTTCTCATCAGCCTGAGGTACAGTGGCACTTCCATTGGATGCAGTAACACTACCTTGGTTTATTTCATTCTTAACTGTGTCTACAAAAGTGCTTTGGCTCCCACTTGCTTTATCATTGCCATTACACTTCCTTGGAGACTTTCTAGATATCAAAGTTTCACTTTTGGAATTGTTTTCGGACATGCCAGATACAGGGAGCTGATCAGCAGGAGTGACATTATTATCCATTTTCACATCTTCCTCGTCACAAACCTTGAAGAAACTGGGGGGTAAAGAAGCTGGATCAAATTCATAAGATCCTTTAGGAACATCTTCTCTTTCATCACCCGTCATTCTAAAAGAGGGAATTCGATGAGAAAATCTGTATAGCTCATTAGGTGGAATTTGAAATGGCGCAGTTTCATTAATTAGCTGAAATAGACAGGTAAACCCTTTTACTCTCCCTAAAAAAGCTACAGAAACACCAGCACCTTCTGTAAAATCTGACTGTATCTCTACATATTCATATTGAAAAGGTAATTGCTTTTTGGGGTCAGAACTCCAATTAATATCCCAATTCTGGAAGAGAGCCCAAGTTTCACCCTTTCTAGGATATACAAAACGAATCAATTGGGTACCTTTCACTTTTATGGAGTACATCTTGTGTGAAAACATAGTGAGATCAACCTCGTCATAACCCTTCAGTTTGTACCTGCCACACGCAACCGGCAATTTACTTTTAACCCATTTTTTTCCCATTTCGTCATCTGGAGCAGACTCCAGCCAGCGGATCTCAAATTTAGAGGAAAGAACATTCTTAATTTGAGCATAGTATCTTGGCATGGCATCTACTGGATCATAACAAGCCCATATCTGATTAACAGCAAAGCCATTTTTCTTTTTATCTTCTTCAAAATCACTGAATTCAGGATCAGGACATGTAAAGTGCTCTGAATCAGATGTTTCATTTGCCGTCAATTCAGAACTATCATCACTCTTTTTGCTTGGAAACCTGTCCTTGTCTGCAAAACTATCAAACTGCATGGACTCTTCCTTATGAGATTCATCAACTTTATTTGTTCCACCATTAACAAAACTGTTTTCATTGTCCTCTTCACCAGAACTAGATGATGTGGTCACCTTAGACCTTTTTGGGGGACTTACAAAATCATCATCATCACTTAAATTGTCTTTGTAAGAAATATTCTGCTTCTGTCTTGAAGATCTCCTACGATTTTGGACTTCACTTAATTTAGAGGAATCAAAAACATTGTTATTATAAACATCTTCAGTTTCAGCTTCAGTGTCATGACTTTCACTTGATTCCTCAACTAACCTCCTCCCTCTCTTTCTATTTGTATGTTCAGAAGATCCTGATTTCTTGGACTTCCGTTGCTTAGTCACTGGTGCCTTGGTATCTTTCTCGTCCACTTTGGACTGTCTGCTAGGCTTAGCAGCAGGTCCTGCCTTCGGCATTTGTGGTGGGCGAGGAAACGAGTTTGGGGATCTCTCGTCCGAGAAGTTTCCATTATTGCATTGTGAGGGCACTATTGGAGGGCCATGATTTGGAAATGGAGCCCGAACAGATCTTGGCGGTGCACCTTGAACACCCATATCATGGGCGACGTAGTTTTTCTGGCAGCTTTGACAGACTAACAGTTTATTCACAAAAGCTTTATAATACTGGTACCTCACACTACAGAATGGGCAGCATGTCCAAAAAGTCGGTTGCGCCTGCTGATATGGATATTGGTGAGCATACTGTGCGCGAGGAAAATTCTGGAGATTGACTGAAGCACCATACTGTTGCTGAGCATATGTGCCCACATTTGACTGGTGGATTGATGCCGATGGCTTAGTTCTATTTACAACTCGATACTTCATGTCATAACCGGAACGTTTAGCTTGATCTGAGAGCACCATATTAGCCTCGCCAATCAGCTTAAAAGCAGCTTCAGCACCAGCAAACTTGTTCTTGTCAGGATGAAGCAGGAGAGCAAGCTTTCTGTACTGTTTCTTAATAGTTGCCCCATCAACTGTCTGTTCAATCTGTAGAATTTTATACCAGTCCTTTTCAGTGCCTACTTTCACCTGGGCTGAGCAGTGAACTTCACAGACAGCCAGCAATTGAGAAATGTTCTCAAGATCAGGAAAGAGCCGCTGAGCCTTCTGTGCAATCTTATGTGCTCCTGGAAAATCATTACTGTGCATCTTTTTCTCAGCAAGCCCCATTGCCCTAACAGCCTCCTCTTTGTTGCACTCCATAGCTGACATATATTCCCAAATGCCTGGCTTCACCACACTATGGTATAGAACTCAAATACAGGGTGAATAGCCTTGCTCCATAGTCCACCAAGTATCCACAATTATCAACCTGCTTCAACTAGACCCCAAGTAAAAATAAATTAATTCCCCACCAATACATCCAGATCTAATATCCATTTATACACTTTCAGCAAATGCAACAAAATTAGCAATCATTTACAAAACCACAAAACTGTCAGGAATATTACAAGAAAAAGAAAAACGTAAAAAGGTTATCATTACGTCGTTACTCACCAGATAATTGAGTTATCAGTAGGACGGAACCGAAACCACAACTACCAAAAATCAGAAAGCCAATGCCAAAGATTTCACAAACCTGCAATTCAAAATGCTCACATTTGAAAAAGAAAAAAACCAGAATTTAATTGTAAAAATATTTTAGCAATACGCAAATAAAATTAATCACCCAATAAAATGTGAGTACATGCAACCAAATATAAATCCGAAATCAATGAGAAGAAAAAATATGAACAGAACAACATTCAAAAGTTAAAACCTCAGAAATATTAAGCACGCCAGTCATACACATAAGCACTATCAAAAACAACATCCGTCGTCATTATTCAAATGTATATAGATATACGCACATATTGAAGAGAACGCCACAAAACGTTAAACCAAAGATCCACGGCAAATAAAAACCACATTTAGAACAAGAAATAAACAAGACGTTCAAATGAAGTACCGGAAACATGAAAGTGTTATTCCGAGATTTCGCAAACCCTAGAAATGAAATCAAGAGAGGCGATGAAAATGAAAAGAAGAGAGGGAGTTAGACTTACATGTTGGAGATGGGGTTTGAGAGTGGAGAGGAGAGAAAGAGAGGGAAAATTGAAGCGGGAAGAGAAAGTGAGAAAATGAAAAAAAGAGAAATGGAGGGGTTTAGTTTAGATCTGAAACTTTAGCCCCCTCACTTTCTCTGAAATTGCTCCTTTTACAACTGTGGGGGCTATTTCTTTTAACAAAATCACTCCCAAGGGTTTATTCTTTAATTACATTATATATAAACTAGGGAGGCCATGTCTCATTATTTATCCAATGTATTTTTTTTTCTCTCTTTCTTCATTCTTGAAAATTGTGATATTTTATTTATTGATAATTAAATTATAAAATTATATTAAATATTAAATTTTATTATTTTTTTATACAATTTTTTTAATAATATATGTAATTATTCTACTAAATTTTTTTATTTTTTACTCTTAATAGAACAAATAAAATAAATTAATAGGTTAAATCTAATAATTTTTTACTTATTTTTAACTTAATAAATAATAAGTTTTAGTTAAACTTATTTATTATAGATATGTACCACTAATATTATTAAATAGTTAGTTTTTAAAATTGTATGAATAAATTAAATTAGAATTACAAAAATATATGTATATATATAATAATTGATAAATTTGTAGAAAAATCATGATTTTAAAATCAATACCATCACCGTATTCTATGAATATTTTAGATATTTTAATTAACTTATTTAATGTTTTTTTTATTATTTTTTATAATCATTTAATAAAAGAGATATCAAAAGTGAGAGAAGAAGGAAAAAAAAAAGTTTTCTTACCATTTTTACTGAATAAAAAAAATATCACTCATACCAATTTTTATATAATTAGTAAATAAAATATTAAAACCAACTCTACTTGATACACTTTTTAAAAGAAATAAAAATAGGGATGACTATTATGAATGACTTTTTTCAATTGTATGTAAATATTTTTTCTAATTAATATTTATAAATTTAATAAAAAAAATAAAAAAATATAAAATTGAAGAGATAATTGATTGATATATTTGAAGTGATTTTAGATAAAAATTGATCTCCAAGGTAGATCTAAAAAATTAAAGAATGAAGAGATATGTAAAACATTAAAAATTGATAAATTTATAAAAAAAAAACTCACATAAAATTAAATTAAAGAATATCTAAACTCAAAAAATTAAAAATAATTGAACAGTATAAAAGAAAAAGAGCTCTGTTGGATCTAGAAATAAAAAATTGTGGTCAAATGTATTATAGTAAAAAAAAAAAAATAAGAATTACATAAAAAAGAAAAGCTCGCCTTAAAATAATTTTTTTTTTCACTCTAGTTCAATGCCAATATCTAAAATAGATAAATAAATATATTTAATAATTACAGTATATTAAAATAGAGGGCTATTACTAGGGATGCACATTTTCTCCACGGGGATGGGTCCCGTGGGACCCGCCTTTAATGGGGCGGGGATTCCTCGTCTAAATGGGGAACGGGGCGGGGACGGGGATCACTTTTTGTTCCCGAATGTTAAACGGGGCGGGGACGGGGATCACACTCCCCGCCCCGACGGGACCCGTTTAGTATTTTATCTTATATTTTTAATAATATTTTATAATTTATAATTTATGTTTGCATTTTTTTAGTATATTAGTATCTTTTTATGAATTTTAAGTTATATTTTGGATGATAATTAGTTTATTGAATAATAATTAATGTGTAATATTTTAATTTTTATGTAGTTTAATATTTTTGTATATTAAAAATTTCATTATAAACGTTATTTTATTATTAGGGGATTCCCCGCCCCGTCCCCGCCTCATTAGGAGATTCCCCGCCTCATCCCCGATGGGGAATAAGCGGGGATGGGGATTAAAATTTTTAATGGAGATGGGGACGGGGGGAGCACTCACCGACAATTCCCCGCCCCGTGTGCATCCCTAGCTATTACAATAGGGATTGGGTAAAATACTTATCAATAGGATAATAATTTATAGTCTTTGATTTAATCCAATGAATCCAATTAACTCTTGAAAACTACACCATAATTAATATATTTATTTATAATTGATTAATTTTAAATATTATTAATTATAGATTTAACAAACAAAACTTCAAAACTAACTCCAAACCATAATTTTTTTACTTTTTATTTTATGTCTATTAAAAATTAATTTTAATTATATATATTTTTAATTTTAAATTTACATAGAAAAATATTTTAATTAAATTTATTTTAAAACAATAATTATTCTTATAAAATACTATAACATGTTCAACTTATAATAATCAATATAGTATTCTTAAAAAAAATTTAAATGTCGTGACTTTAGTCTTTTAGAAGTAATATTTTCTTTTTTTTTCTTTATTTATATTTAATTTAAGATTTCAATTAATTTAATGATTTCAAAATTTTATCATATTATATTTCAAGATTATAATGTTCAATATATTTAAAAAATTTAGATATAAAATTAATTATTTATTTTAATTATTTTATTAATATAATCATGCATAAAATAGTAAATAATACATATTCATAATATGCTTATTCTTCAACCTAGTTCAAGGTAAATATTCAATATATTTAAAATTTCTAGATATTGAATTAATTATTTATTTTAATTACACTATTTATATAAATCATGAACTAGTTTGTAGTACACATATATAGTTGGAAAGAGTAAATGCATATTATTATATTGGAAAACACATATATATATATATATATTTATATCTCATACACAATAAAATATAAATCAATAAGAATCAATTTATACAATAAAGTTATTCTAGCATGTTTGGTAAGTTATCATATCTCTTGTCAAGTGATATGAATTCAATCCTTGATAATTTTATACTATTTTTTTTTTTTTTTGCCTATTTTATTAATTTTGTTTAATTTTTTAAAGAGTTTTTTATCTCCTATTAATCATGCTCAATAGTGGTGCTCATTCAATCTATTCCACACTATTTTGCTCGTAATGCATTCGATCTGTACTAAATGCAAATTTTATATTTTAGATCCAATCTAATCTGCATTATAACTAAAATTTAATCTAATCCAATTCGCAAAAGTACAGATTGGATCGGTTAGTTTTTAATATTGAATTACTTAGTATTTATTGTTATTTTATGTCGCGAACAACAAATCAAAAGAAATAAAACAACAAACATAAGGGAAGAAAAAAAAAATTATATATATAAAGAAATATTTAATTTTATTTTACTGTGTGCACTTGCATAGCAAATAAATTGCCATTTTGTGCACTTACATAGAAAATAAATTTTGCAACAATAAACTATTATATTTGGATTATATCAATGCCTTATCACACGTCTTATAATTATTTAAAGTTGTCATAGACTATCAAATTTAGATGAGATCAACGGTAATCGAGATCGTTTAGATTTTTTTAGTGCAAAACTTTTCATCTATTTATTATGCATTTTTTATTTGACAAAATTTATTATTTAATTTTTCATTTGATTATTATTGCATGTGTTAGTTTATTGTTCACTATTATATTTTATGTAATATCATATTTTTATTCAGTGTAGTGATAATCATTGAAATTTGAAAGCATAATAGTGATTTAAATAAAAAAAAATTACTATTATACTTTGTAATAGTAATTAAAAAAAATTATTATTCGTCCTAAAGTTATCTTCAGAATTAATGAAAATGTTAATCTAGCTAAACTATCAAAACATTCAAATTTAATTTAAAATAATATTTAAAATTTAACTATTTCTAAATATCAAAATTTAAAAATAATTTTTGATAAAAAAATAAAAACAAATTTATTATTAATTGCAACACTTTAGGTGGATTATTACTTTAACTAACTACATGATGCTGACCCTTATGTGACAACATCTAATAATTTGTTATTTTTTTTATTCAAAAAAAAGTCACCTAATTATTTCTCATAAACAAAAATTTTGTTATAGCCACATTTTATATAGAATAGATATATATAAAAAAGTAATCGGAGATCTCAATCTTCTCTTTTTTTTTGTTAAAGAAAAAAATCTCAATCTCTTCCTAAATATACACAACCATCTATTTTAATTAAAAAAGAAAAATCCAAGAAACAAAATACAATAGCATGAAATGTGCTTACAATTACAACCATTTACGTGCTTACAATTACAAGTCACTCTATTGCACCAAAAAATAAACGACTTTATATTTTAATAAATCATCCAGCAGTGAAAGATATGTTTTACTAAAATCAACAAAAGAATGCCAATCCAACAACAAAAAAAATAAAAAAATTACCACCTTTGGTTTAAATTTCTAAAATAGTTGCAGCTCAAATTGCAATAAGAATTTTTATACGATTTTTTGTTACGATTTAAATTGCAGTAAGAGTTTTTATGTAGAATTTTATTAAAAAAAAAAAAAAACTATTTTAAAGTATAAAAATAAAAAAAATCCAAAAAATAAAAATACCAAAGATGATTCTCTTTTTAATGATCATCCTTGAAATCATAAACAACATATAAATTAAATTTGTAGAATAATTCGGTAAGCTAAACATTATATTATTATCGTTAAGTTGTATTAATTACTAATTCAAATATTCTAATCAAACTCTTGCTCTATTATCACTAGGCATATTTGATACTTTAGCTCTCAAAAATTAGTGAAACAAAATTTGTCAAACATTTCACAAGTATCCAAATTTTACAATTTAAACAGCCAAGACAAATCTCAATTCTACAAGATAACTCCCTTGATTTCTCTATCGCCTGCGGCGCTTCCTACGTTTCTTTTCATCCTTACCAGAATCACTTTCATCTGAAGATTCTGACTCGGAACTTGATGACTCAGACTCCGAGCTATCAGATGATTCATCATCGGAGTCCGCCGCATTGTTCTGTTGAATAATAAGGCGCGGCATGTTCCTCAAATACTCTCTCAAGTTCTCAGTGATACCTCCAAGACCAATTGACGTGAAGAAGTTGATGGCAAATCGAGTGTTCTTCGGATTATCCCTTGGAAAAATAGACTCGTATGAATCAAGCATTGAAGGGTCTGAGAGTCGTTCGTTCAGCAATCGGATGCCAAGATGCTCAGATAATTCCTGCAAAGGAAAAACAAATACCAAGTTATTGCTCCATTCACAATAAATATTCCCATAAAAACTTCTTAAACAAAGAACCAGATGGGCAATGAGTTAATACCTGGAAGAGAATCTTGATAAAGATTCGAGAGGACGAAGTAGTATCCTCTTCCGTTAAACGAATGTAGGCCAATACATGCCAAGGTAAAGCATCTGTACCAAGTAAATGGGCAAAAAACTTTGCAACATTGCGCAGCTTATTTGTTTCGAGCCGATGAATCATAGAATATTGCTGGACAAAGCATTTCTCAAAATTTTCCTGGTGAACTTTGTTTATCATACAGAACCGCTGGCCCAAAAGACCATAATATCTTAAGTAGGTTCTCTCTTGACTGCAACATTCCAAAAGCATGATGCAAAGCTCCATCTGCAACAAATCAAAGGAATTAAAAATTGTACCAAGTTTTTTTAATCACACTCTTGCCTACAGCACAGTTTTAACAAGGTAATGATGATCGATTGTAAAAATGAACTGACGAGAGATAACTACTATTACCTACCCTGAAAGAAAACCACAATCCCACCTATCAAAAGTAATGTTAAAGCAGTTGGAAGACAAACTTTAACTTACCTCTTGACCAGGCTCAAGTTTAATCTTAAGCAGCTTATGACCAGCCTCCTCAAAGTCCACACTTGACATTATCGTCAAGTATATTGTCCTACGAAGGTTTACGAGATTTGTCTCCGTCTCATCCTTTATCTCCATCCGCTCTTCTTCATCTTCGTCAGACTCATCCTCATCCTCATCATCTTCATCTTCATCATCCTCACCATCTGAACCTTCTTCATCCTCAGACTCCTCTCCAAGTATGTTCTTCTTTAGCTCTTCATAACGCTTTTCGCTCTCAAGGAAATTAGGGTCCGCTTTGAAAATATCTGAAATTACAGTAAAGTTGTTACATATAGCACATATGTATGTAAATCAAGAAGCTGCTAAAAATTATAAGATTCAAGACATACCGAGTGTGATTTCTGGATCTATCTCCTCTTCAAGAGAAATCTCATGTGTCCACTGATCTTCTTGTTCCACAAGGTCCAGTTCTGGACGCACAGCGGGGTAACCCTGTAGATTCACATATCAGAAAGAAAAACAATAAGTCCTATAAAATTAGTGCTGCACCTGCATACACCAAACTTGATGGGAGCAGTAGATTTTACCTGAAACTTTGCTTTTCGAACTGCAAATAAGCCTTCAATTAAGAATTGAACCCTTTTGTCTATTTCTCCTTCATGAAGAATTCCACGGAATCGTTCAAAAATACCTGAAAACCAAATAAGTAGAGAAAAACAAATAAACTGTATGAGCACCACCAAAAGCATTCTCCATGGATGGAAGGAAGAGAAAAAGATAAGCATCCATTGTAAAAGAAAAGTGATAAACGTGCATATCAGTAAAAAACTAGAAGCATAAAGTACAAAAGATGATTCCATAGTGAACATACCATGCAATCCCTTTGGAGAAAGATCCTGGAGAATAGAACCACACTCTGTCACAAAGCCCACAGCAACTTCAACGCTGTCGTCAGTTGGGTTCTCAAGAAGCACAGTGAGCAATTCTAAAGCAATAATTTCGTGTGCCACTTGTTGATTTACCAGATGTGCTATAAACTTAACAGCAGCTAGTAATTGTGGCTGAAAACAAAATACATCCAATTGAAAATGAGAATACAATAAAAATCAACGTGAACATATACTAATACTGTCTATAGTTGATTAAAAGAAAAAAAGGAAACAAACTCTACCTTGTCATTCCGCTTGTATGCTCGTTTGAGCTGCAATACTATCCTTCTTAATAAAAGATCACCAACCTCACGAAACTTGGTGTTGACAACAGCAACCAAAGCAGCAAAAACATCTGTAAATCCTGGAGATGCCATTTGCGACTTCATACAAGATCGGCAGAACAAACCCCTGCCCCTGATCAGATTCTCTGCGAAAAGTTCCGGAATAATGTTTTTTATATTTGTAGCATTGACCTTATTCACAAGCCCGTTTATACTCTTCCGGAGGGCATCCCAAGTTAATCGCTGGTATTCAACACTACTTTTATCGTCAACTTCTTTCAACATCCTAGCCAACTTGAATGGAGGAATGTAAACTCCACCACTCTTACCAAAATTTGATGTATCCATTGTTGGATTGCTTTCGGTTGCAGAATGCCCCTGAGGTTTAGGCTTTTCAAGTGCCCTACCAGCTTCAAATTGTTCTTTTACACTCTCTTTTTCCCTATGAGTTTTTAAGTCATCATCTTTGGTTCTGTGTCCACTCTGCTTTTCATCAACTTTCCAGTCCCTTTTTCTCTCTGATGTTTTGCGATACTCTCTATCAGAATCATCATCTGAATAGCGACGAGAATACCTATCCCGATTTCTACGACCATTATCATGCCGATGGGTCTTCTCCCCACCCCGATGATCCCTTCTCCTACGTCTATCATCTTCTTCAGTACCTTGATCGAATTCTCTCACATCAACTATCTCTCCAGGCTCTCGCTCTCTGTTCCTCTTATCATGTTGACGAATTTGATCCTTTTCTAGCTGACCAACTTTTTTATCTGTCTCAAGTTCACCATCAGTTCTCCTTGAGACCTTTCCGTCTTCTTCATCACTTGGCCTCCATCGACCTCTATCCTTAGCCCCCACATCAGCCACATTTTCCCTATCACCGTCACTACTACCTCGCTGATCTCTTATAGTCTTACTCCTCCTGTCAGAATCGGAGGAATCAGTTTCCTTGCGACGACTGTAAGATTTTGAATCCCTTCTACTACCACGACGATGGCTACTTCTGTCTCTCTGATTTTTCAGATCGTCATCATCACTAGATTCACTGCTGTATTTCCTCGCCATAGCAATCTAAAATCAAAATTCACTTGAGGGTATTCTCTTCATACCCAATTCCTGGACACCCAACAATCCAAATTTTTTGTCCTGCAACACAACCAAAAAACCAGGTTCGTGAAGGTTAACTTGAACCATTTCCCACAGTATAAGGTTCATTTAGATGATGAAATCAGACTCTATAATGAAGATTCGGCATAAGAAAAATAACTAAGACTAAAATTAAACTTAATAGTGAAACTCTCCAAAAAAAAAAAAAAAAAAAAAAAAACAGTACTCCAAATCGGTAGTATACATCTACGTTCAACCAAGAAGTAAGTGAAAAATGCCAATAGAGGGCAAAAGTGATTTGTGAAAGGAAAAACAAGAGAATGGTTTAATGTTACATACCTAATAAATAGAGGGCGGGAACTGAGGGAGATAAATTGCTGGAGAATGGAGAAGAAACCGTCTGAAGAGGAGGTGGTTGGGTTGAGTTCTCACCGTCGTCCGAGAGAGAGATGCGGCTGTGAGGCTGAAGCGTCTGAAGTGAATCGCACGAGAGAGAGGGCTGAGGTGAAGACTGAATAGGATTAGGAATTAGGGTTCCCCTTCCTTTCCGTTTTCTTTTTCTCTTTTATCCCTTCTCGAGCCTTTTTTTTTTTTTTTAAATTAAAATTCTCGAGCATCTTTTAGAATTTTTCTTTTTTTCCACTGTTATTATAACGTATAATTCGTTTACAACAAATGATAAAATAGGGTCGAGAATTTTAGTCATACAACAAAAATCATGCCTTGGTTAGCATTTTTCCAAACATAAAAAACAATAACCTAAAAAAAAAACAACCAACATTTAAAATTAAATCAAAAAAACTTGATTAAGCCCATAGATATAGAGTTGAAAGTTGTTAAAACTCTTAGAGCATCCATGTCGACTTGAATAATTGGGAATTGTAATTGTAGTATCTAAACTAAGACAATGAAAAAAAACTTTAGCCTCCATTTCATTAGATCTAAAACATTCTTGTACTAGTTTAGATAGAGTATCTACCACATGCCCTTGATGATCTCTAATAATTGACCTTACCCTTAAGATTTTTGAGTCTGATCTATGTTCATCTTAAACCCCAAGCTGTTTGGTGGCCTCCATAGAATATTCTCACACGACTGTTGAGAATGGTTCATTGTCGCTGATTCTGTGTTTCTGATTGAGGATGAGCCACTCATAATAGAGTATAGCGAATGTCGTCCTCTTGCTCGATGATATTTTTCAACAAATGAATTCGCATAGGTAGCTATGTAGATGTTGTTGTTTCGAACTCCCCTATGAAGGACTCTATTTCTTTCTTTCCAGATGGCTCACATTATGCATATTATAGATTCAAAATTAGCTTTGAAAAAGCAAGGAAGATAAATGGATCAAGTAGTCTCCATTAAACAATTTGTGTGCTTGTAGATAATCAATGGTGAACTTTGTTTGCTTTCAAAATGATTTTGTTCTTTGGCAACTAAATAAGACATGAACAATTGATTCTAAAGCATTTGAACACAGAATCAATCACTTTCCTTCTTAATAGAGCTGCTGCTACTCGTAGAGCATTTTCCATTACCCTCCATGCAGATATTTTAATCTTTGGTGGCAAGTTTAAACCACCAAATGGCTTTTCACCAATTTCTATGATTATCAAAAGGGGAAGACTCATTGATACCTTTAATAATTTCAGTCAAATGGAATCCCAATTTGACTGTGTAAATACTTGTTGTATAATGGCAAATTAATCAGTCCTGAGATGGAAAGAAACTTAGTGGGATGGCAACAATTTTTCCACATCTATAAACTGAAAAAATGCATTAAGAAGAAGAAGATTCCACTCTCTTTGGTCTGTAATGATCAGATGTGCCATACGTAGTGTAGCATGACCTGAAAAAGTTAAAGGTTTGAAGTTAGTTTGCCCTAGAATCCATTTATCCAAAATAGCCATAACATGGAACCCATTCCCAATTTTAAAGCACAACCCTTCAATGAGCACTTTGTTGGAAAAATTATATTTAATATATAATAAATAATCATTTTAGGCTAATGTGTGAATGAGAAATTGATGCCTTAAATATGATCCATTGATAGCTGCTAATAAATGCAGATTTGGTCAAGGATGTAATTACCAAAATAATGATAAATATTGTTATTGATATCAGAAATTATGGTGAAGATTGTGATTGATCATATCACTAATTTTTTAGAATTTTCGGCATTAATTCCCTAGTGTTCACACTTAGTTTTCCACCCTATATGAAGCCTATAAAAGGAGGCTTCACCTTTCATTCTAAACACACCAACAAAAAGAGTCACTCACTAAAAAGCTCTATTGTCTTCTTTTTCTTTGTCTTTTTCGTAAGTTTTAAGGTGATAAAGTGAAGGTTTTAATCTGAGTTCGTTGGAGTAGTGAAAGTGGTGTATATATCTGCTTGTTAGTCATTATATCCTAGGAAGTGGTTGCTCGTTGATCCTCTAGTACCGTTCAAGTAGAGGGGACAAATCTGCTTTAAGGAAAGTGTGTTTCACGTGCCTTGACTTTCCTTTCAATTACTAGTTTTGCATTTTATCATTTGTATTTATATTTCCGTCTTTTTATTAATTAATAATATATGTTGTTATGTTTATTTGTCTTCTCCATATTCTCTTTTATTTTTTCTAACACAATTCTCGACCCCAATGAATGCCTTCTTAAGTAAGAGATGGAGAATGAACAAAATTGACTTCCAAAAATAAATATTGGAAAAATAACAGTGCTTCAATAATCGACTAATCAAAGAATTCGACATTTCAAAAATCCTCCATGTTTGCTTTGCGAGAAGCGCTTGGTTGAATGAACAAAAGAGCGAAAATCCATCCCTCCATCAAATTTAGACTTACAAAGTAGTTTCCATCTTTTTCAAAGAATCTTAGAGCCATCTTTATTAGATTCCCATAAAAAATTTGCCATCATAGATTCTAATTGATGACAAAAGGTTATCGGTAAACGAAAGTAGCTCATAGCGTATGTAGGAATTGATTGAACAACAACTTTCAATAGTACCTCCTTTCCATCAATTTAGAAGAGTTTTCCATTCCATGCATGTAACTTCTGCCATATACACTCCTTAACATCGTTGAATAATTCTTTCTTATCTCGATGAGAATATGCAGGAAGACCAAGATATCATTCATGACATTCGCTAATAGGCATTCCCAAAGTTTGGTGAAAAAAATTCTGAGCATCTTGTGTTGTATTTGGGAATAATGACATAACTGATTTGTGAGTATTCAGTAATTTTCTTGAGGCCATATGGTAGATCTCCAATACTCTCTTAATAGCCAAAGCTGAATGATTAGTAGTCTCATAGAATAAGAGACAATCATTAGCGAATAGTAAGTGTGAAACAGAGCAAGACATGTTAAGCATAAACCTTTGAGATTTCCCATTGATTCCTTAAATTGTAGCACCCTACATAATCATTCAGAACAAATCAAAAACAAATAAGGAGATAATGGATTGCCGTGTCAAAGACCCCTCTTTGGTTGAACATGGCCCATTGTTTTACCATTGAGCATAAAGGAGAAACTGGTAGAAGATAAGCAATTTTGAATCAATGTTATCCATCTGCTATGAAACCCCATCTTGCGCATTACCTCATGAATATATTCACATTCCACTCTGATAAATGCTTTTCTCATATCTAATTTTAGTGTTGAATGGATTCTAACTCCAGGAGTTTTATGTTTTAGATGATGAATCAACTCAAAAGCCATTAAAATATTGTCTATGATGAGTCTATTTGAAAGAAAACTACTCTGAGTTTTGGAGATGACAAATGGAAGAACCTCCTTAAATTTGATTGCCAAATTTTTCGATATGATCTTGTAAATAACATTACACAAATTAAACAGGCAAAAATTTCCCATACCATGTGGCAATTTAATTTTTGGAATAAGAGTAATGATTGATTTATTAATCAATTCCATGTTTTGATTTTCATTCAAAACACCAAGAACAACTCTAGTTACAACATCGCCAACAATATTCTAATAATTCTGGTAAAACATTGCATACATACCATCACTTTTTGGCCTCTTATCTAGGCTCATGAATTTCAGAGCAACTAGGACTTCATTGCTCGAGAATGGCTTAATTAGAGTCATTCATTTTAGGTGTTACAGTGACATGTATAGTTGCAAGAGTGTAATGCAAGGCTTCAGCATCAATCTCAGAATATGAGAACAAGTCATTAAAATAAGCAGTGGTGATAATCTCAGTCATACCCTCTTTTGAGGAGACTACTTGGCCATTAGTACCAATCAAGGATTTGATGGAATTTTGTTGTCTTCATGAGGATGCATATGTTAGGGTTTATGCCCTAAAAAGCCAATAAAGACATTTCTGATTATTAATAAATAGTTGAATGTTAGGCTATTTTTAGCCTATGTTTTGGATCCAATTTATGTGCATTCTTAGCTGTGTTGGGACGGAATTACGCTTGTTTTCTATGTTTTCAGGTTCTTTGGAATAAAAGAGGTCTCGGGTGCAGAAATTCGTTAAAAGGCGTGCTGAGCCGAAGAAAACTCAATTTTTGAGTTTTTGTGCATATCTGGCCGCGGCTAAACACAACTTGGCCGCGGCTAGATCTCGAGAATTAGAAAGGCATCAGTCGCCGCGGCGATGAAGAGGCTCGCCGCGGCGAGTTACGAGATACAGAAAGCACCCAAAATTTCAATATTCTCGCCGCGGCGAGAGGAAGCTTGGCCGCGGCGAGATCCCGTACGGACCAGGGGCATTTTCGTCCATCGAACCCTAAATTTCAATTATAAATAGAAAACTGCGATTGGAAGTCAGGGAGAGCGATTTGGAACCCTAAAACACAGCTGAGAGCGGCAGGAAGAGCATAGAGATTCAAGTGAAGATCCAGAATTCATCCACCAACAGTTCTTTTCTTTATTCCTCTTTAATTTATTTATGTTGAATATTGTCATAGGAATGGTTATGGATTTGTTTCTGAACTAAATTTCCCATTTAGGGAGGATGATGATTGTTGTTTAATGTTTTGCCTAGTTAATGTTTAATTAGCATTCCTCAATTCTTGTGTGTGAAATTATCTTAATTTGTTCTTAATTTCATGTTTAAGATTGATCACCTTGTGCATGCTCTATGATCTCAATTCAAAATCTGAAAAGTGAGAATTGAGAATGCTAAAATTAAGATAATCAATGTTCTATGTGAAACGAAAGTATTTGCATGACTTATGTGACGAGTAGATTATTGCTTAATGCTGATTTCATGTTAGTTTAATTAAGGAATTAATTAGATAACATGTGATTTAGAATCTAGAAGATCTGAAAGGAGCTAGGTTATTTCATAATCTGTCATTCACTCCAAGAATAGGATAGTAATTAAGCATTAACGATTTGGGTAAACAACAACAGGATTCTCCTCCCTATTGTCTCATCTTGCTCAACTTTAAATTGTGTTATTAAGTTTTCTGAATTTCTTTCAAATTTTACTGTTTTTAAATCATAATTGCTTTTGATTTACCGAATAGAATCATAAGTATAATTTAGTGGTACTTAATCCAATTCCCTGTGGGATCGACCTCACCTGTGTGAGATTTACTACTTGATTGCGTATACTTGCGTAGTGTTTAAAATTATTGCAACAAGTTTTTGGCGCCGTTGCCGGGGAATTGTATAAAGATTGATATTACATAAAATTATACTAACTTCTACTTTGGTATATTTTCTCTTGCTGATTTTTCTAACCTTTTTCTTGCAATATTTTCTTGATTTATTTCAGGAATCCTAAGTGCATGCGCCGTCAAGGACAATCAGTCATATTACCAGTTGATCCTGAAATTGAGAAAACTTGCAGGAAGAATCGAAAGAACAAAAGGCAAGAAAGAGTTTCAGCAACTGCTGAAACATCAGAAATCATGGCTGCCAATGTGAACAATAATGTTGGGAACAATGGGCGTAATAATGGTAATAATGGAGGCGCTGTGGAAGATCAAGCTAATGGCCGTAGCTTGAGAGATTACATTCTCCCTACTCTGACGGGAGTGCAGTCATGTATTAGGCCACCGGCAGTGGATGCAAACAACTTCGAGATCAAACCTGCCATCCTTCAAATGGTGCAGTCTTCAGTTCAGTTTGGTGGTCTCCCTTCTGAAGATCCTAATTTGCATCTCTCTAACTTCATGGAACTTTGTGAAACTTTTAAAGTTAATGGAGTTAGCGACGATGCCATTAGATTGAGATTGTTTCCATTCTCGCTCAGAGAACGAGCCAAGAGTTGGTTGAATTCTTTGCCACCTAATTCTATTGCTACATGGAATGATCTGGCAACAAAATTCTTGTCAAAGTTCTTTCCTCCAGCTAAGTCTGCAAAGCTAAGAGGAGAAATCAATAATTTCTGCCAACAAGATAATGAATCTCTCCATGAGGCTTGGGAGAGGTTTAAAGATCTGATCAGGAGGTGTCCCCATCATGGTATAGAGAAGTGGATGCTGGTTCACAACTTCTACAACGGGTTGGTTGGTAATACTAGAACTCTAATAGATGCAGCAGCGGGCGGAGCTTTTATGAGAAAGAGTGCTAATGAGGCATATGATCTATTGGAGGAGATGGCTCTAAACAACCAGCAGTGGCCAACTGAAAGGAGTCAATCCAAGAAGGTAGCTGGTGTGTTAGAAGTCGATGCCATCACAAAGTTAACAAGCCGGGTTGAGGCATTGACTAAAATCATTGCAGGGCAAGCTAAGCAAGCCCAAATTGTTTGTGAGTTATGTGGAGGAAGTCATCACTTTTCGGAGTGCCAAGCAGATGTGGATGATTTGCCAATGGATGAAGCTAAGGCCATTGGGAATTTTTCACAGAACAACAACAACAACAATTATGGGTTCAACCAGAATAACAACCGAAGAAATAGTGGGTTCTATCAACAAAGAAATCAGAACCAACAGTTTAATCAGCAACAAGCCTGCTCGTGGAAGTTCTAGTTTGCGGATGCATTTATCGCTCCAATTCATGACCGAAACTAGATCTTCAATTAAAGACCGTACTCAGATGGGCCAGCTAGCAACTCAGGTAGCAACCCGCCCTCAAGGAAATTTGCCTAGCACAACTGAAGTCAATCCCAAAGAAAATTGCAAGGCAATTACCCTGAGGAGCGGTAAGAAGTATGATGGGCCTGAGTTACCACAACCAGTTGAGGTAGATGTAGAAATAAATGCTCAACCAGTGCCGACACCAACACCGACAGCAGAGAAGGCTACTGATAGCCCAGCACCACCACAACAGTCTCCACCGATTAGTATTGATCATCATGTAAAGATACCCTATCCTCAGAGGCTAAGAAAGTCAAGCTTAGACAAGCAATTCACCAAGTTTCTAGAAGTCTTCAAAAGACTTCACATTAACATTCCTTTTGCTGAAGCTCTAGAGCAGATGCCAAGTTATGTGAAGTTTATGAAGGAAATTTTGTCAAAGAAGAGGAAGATGGAAGACTATGAGACAGTGGCTCTAACTGAAGAGTGTAGCGCTATTCTACAGAAGAAACTCCCTCCAAAACTCAGAGATCCAGGGAGCTTCACTATTCCTTGTACTATTGGTAAAATTGAAGGGATAAATGCATTATGTGATTTGGGAGCCAGTATTAACTTAATGCCCTTGTCAGTGTTCAAAAGATTGCAGCTAGGTGAAGCAAAGCCAACTACTGTAACTCTTCAATTGGCAGATCGATCGCTAGCTCACCCTAGAGGAGTCATTGAGGATGTGTTAGTAAAGGTGGACAAGTTCATCTTCCCACCGATTTCATTGTTACGGATATGGAAGAAGATAGTAATGTTCCCATCATCTGGAGACCTTTCTTGGCAACAGGGAAAGCACTAATTGATGTTCAGAAAGGAGAGTTAAAGCTAAGGGTACAAGGAGATGAAGTTGTATTTAATGTACTCAAAGCAATGACCTATCCTACAGCTAGTGACAACTGTTTTGCAATTGATGTGGTGGACCAGTTGGTGGAGACAAAGACACATGCTGAAGATCCGCTTAATCTGACTTTGGTACAAGAAGAGGTGGTAGAACAAGATGGTAAGGAAGCTTATGAATATGCTTTGTGGCTCGATTCTTATGGACCGCTGAATAGAAAATATTATGAAGAGTTAGGAGTCATACCAACAAAGCCTACCCCATCTACTGAAAAGCCTCCTCAACTAGAGTTAAAAGTCCTACCGCAGCATCTCGTATGAATATTTGGGAGAAAATAAGACACTTCCCGTAATTGTGGCTTCTTCCCTATCTTCGTAGAGACGAGATAAGCTATTACGGGTTCTAAGGAAGCATTCAAAAGCCATTGGATGGACTTTAGCGAGATATTAAAGGGATCGGCCCTTCAATCGTAATGCATAGAATCTTAATGGAGGAAGGAGTGAAACCAACCATTGATGCACAACGTAGATTAAATCCACCAATGAAGGAGGTTGTCAGAAAAGAAGTCTTGAAGTGGTTAGATGCCGGGGTAGCGTATCCTATTTCAGACAGTAAATGGGTGAGCCCAGTCCAAGTTGTTCCAAAGAAAGGAGGGATGACGGTGGTAAAGAATGAGAAGAATGAACTCATCCCAACCAGAACTGTCACGGGATGGAGAATTTGCATTGACTACCGAAAACTCAACAAGGCCACAAGAAAAGATCACTTTCCACTCCCATTCATTGATCAGATGTTAGACAAGTTGGCAGGACAAGAGTACTATTGTTTCCTTGATGGGTACTCAGGGTATCACCAAATAGCTATAGCACCGGAGGATCAAGAGAAAACAACATTCACATGTCCATATGGTACTTTTGCTTTTCGACGAATGCCATTTGGGCCGTGCAATGCTCCAAAGAACATTTCGCAGGTGTATGATGGCTATATTTTCGCATTTAATAGAAAAGTGCATCGAGGTGTTCATGGATGATTTTTCAGTGTTTGGCTCATCGTTTGACCAATGTCTGAGCAACTTGGAATTGGTTTTAGCAAGATGTGAAGACTCTAATTTGGTGCTGAACTGGGAAAAGTGCCATTTCATGGTTACGAAGGAATAGTGCTTTGGGACATAAAATCTCAAAAGAAGGTATTGAGGTTGACGAGCCAAAGTATCTACAATTGAGAACTTGCCTCCTCCAGTTTCGATTAAGGGAGTTCGGAGCTTCTTGGGTCATGCCGGTTTTATAGAAGATTTATCAAAGATTTCTCCAAGGTGGCCAAACCGCTATCCAATCTTCTTGCTAGTGGAGTACCTTTTGAATTTGGGAAAGATTGTCTTGAAGCATTCCAAATTCTCAAGGAGAAGATAATCTCAAAGACCGATCGTGACTACACCAAACGGGAATTACCTTTTGAAATCATGTGCGATGCAAGTGATTATGCTATTGGAGCGGTTTTGGGACAACGGGTTGACAAGGTATTCGTAACTATTTACTATGCAAGCAAAACCTTGAATGATGCCCAACCGAATTACGCTACTACGTAAAAGAGATGCTAGCTATAGTGTTTGCATGCGACAAATTTCGACCCTATTTGATTGGTAATAAAGTGATAGTGTATACAGATCATTCTGCAATCAAGTACTTGATGACTAAGAAGGATGCCAAACCAAGACTAATTCGATGGGTTCTTCTTCTGCAAGACTTTGATCTAGACATAAAAGATAAGAAGGGTACGAGAGAACTCCGGTAGCGGATCACTTGTCAAGACTAGAGCCGGAAGAAAGTCGAATACAAAAGAGGTACAAATAAATGAACAATTTCCCGATGAACAACTCTTTAGTGTGAGGGAAAGTCCGATGGTACCATGGTATGCCGATTATGTTAACTTCTTCGCCAATATCACTCCTCCCGAGCTATCTCGACAACAACTAAAGAAGTTCTTTTACGAGGTGAAACATTATTATTGGGAAGAGCCAATCCTCTACAAGCACTTTGTGCGGATCGTATAATAAGAAGGTGTGTGCCCGAAGAGGAGATGTACTCTATTCTTAATCACCGTCATGCTTTACCATGTGGGGGACACTTCGGTGGAACTAGAACAGTCGCCAAGGTGTTGCAAAGTGGATTCTTTTGGCCAACACTTTTCAAAGACGCTAGTACTTTTGTGAAGGCATGTGATCGTTGTCAGCGTACAGGAAACATCTCAAGGAGAAACGAAATGCCTTTGACAGGAATCTTGGAAGTAGAATTGTTTGATGTATGGGGGATAGATTTTATGGGTCCTTTTCCTTCATCGTTTAGCAATCTATACATCCTATTAGCTGTGGATTATGTGTCAAAATGGGTGGAAGCTGCAGCCACACCAGCTAATGATGGTAAAACAGTCCTTCGGTTCCTTCAAAAGAACATATTCACTCGGTTTGGAACTCCCCGAGCAATCATAAGCGATGAAGGGAGTCACTTTTGCAACAAACAATTCGAAGCACTCCTTTCGAGATATGGTGTTCGTCATAGAACAACTCTACCTTATCATCCGCAAAGTAATGGCCAAGCTGAGATTTCTAACCGTGAAATAAAGATGATTCTGGAGAAAACGGTGCAGAGATCAAGGAAAGATTGGTCAAGAAAGTTGGATGACGCATTGTGGGCTTATAGAACAGCGTTCAAGACGCCAATCGGGATGTCACCATATCGGTTGGTGTTTGGAAAGGCTTGTCATCTACCGGTGGAACTAGAACACAAGGCGTATTGGGCAATGAAAACTTTGAACATGGATTTAAAAGCTGCTGCGTAAAAGACTACTACAGTTGGATGAGTTGGAAGAATTTCGAAATGAAGCTTATGAAAACGCCAAGATTTACAAGGAAAGAACTAAGAGATGGCATGACAGAAATCTAGTCAGGAAGGAGTTTCAACCTGGTCAACAAGTTCTACTCTTTAACTCAAGACTAAAGTTGTTTCCTGGTAAATTAAAATCAAGGTGGTCAGGGCCATTTACGGTGGTCAAAGTGTTTCCCTACGGAGCAGTGGAACTAAAAGGTGAAAGTCCTAATACTTTCAAAGTGAATGGACAGCGATTAAAGCTCTACTTGGGAGGTCAATTTGATCAAACCAAGTCCGCCATGATTCTGGCGCCACTTTAAAGATCTCGATCAACGTCTAGCTGAGCGACGATAAAGTTAGCGCTAATTGGGAGGCAACCCAAGTGTTCTTTTGATTTAGTTGAACTCTTTTTAAGTTTACTGTTATTTTTCTTGATGTTCATTCTGTTTCGTTACTGAAAAAAAAAAAAAAAATAATAATTTTGGTCAGTGGCCGCGGCCATGGGATGTCTGGCCGCGGCCAGAATGGTCTTACAGAAACAGGCTTATTTTCGCGAATTCTCGCCGCGGCGAGGGGACATACCGCCGCGGCGAGATTTGACTTACAGAAAGTCACATATTTTCACGGATTCTCGCCGCGGCGAGGCTACAGGTCGCCGCGGCGAGATTGGTCAGTTTTTCCTTTTTAAATCCCAAATCCCTAACATTTCAAATCAAAACCCCACATTCAAACCCTCTCTTCTCCAGCCGAAAACCACCCTTTTTCAACCTAATTTCTTCATCTAACCCCATTCAAACCAATTTTCCTCAAAATTATCCATAAACTCTCATCCTAATTCATCATCATCCCTTATTTCTCTCATCTAACACCCTTTTCCCCTAAAAATCCAACCCAAAATCCCTATATTTCACCCAAATTTCAGAAAATCACTATTCACCTTCTTCTTCCCTAAAGCTTCAAGGTTCTCATCAATGGAGGTTGACTAAAGAGTGATTTTCATTGAGGTAACAAATTTTAATTTCTCTACACAAGTTTGATTGGATTATTTGTGGATTGCTAGAGAGTATTAGACTTTGTGTTGAAATTTTTGGAATTGTTGCTCATACATTGTTGAATATTATTGTGGTGAGTCAATTGAATGTGATTGTGAAAGGGTTAAATCCCGGGAAGTCGATTTTTAAGGGGAAGTGCTGTCAAAATTTTGAAAAATCTTGAAAGTTAGAAAAAAAATTTGGGTGCTATGGGTCCAAAGAGGTCAAGGGTTAATGAGGAGGGAGCTTCATCATCCAACCCATCTAGGGGACGCTCTAATCTTGATAGAGTTAGGTTTACCAACATGGAGGCTCAAGAG
Organism: Cannabis sativa; assembly: GCF_029168945.1. Taxonomy (NCBI): domain Eukaryota; kingdom Viridiplantae; phylum Streptophyta; class Magnoliopsida; order Rosales; family Cannabaceae; genus Cannabis; species Cannabis sativa. Next base: position 37,276,371 of record NC_083608.1, on the reverse strand, counting down.
CGGTTTTTGAAATTGAAAGATAGGGCATTCATTGAAGATAGAGGGATAGACATTGTCAACCTAAGCCAAACTGCCAACATTCCCCCTGCTTTTGCATCTATTAGGGATCAAATCCTACAGAGGCAGTGGACTAAGTTCGTAGATGTCACTGAGCGTGGTAATCAAACTCTAGCTTTGGAATTTTTAGCCAATCGGCTCGAAAGAGAAGAGGGCAAAGTTAGAGTTAGGGGGGTTAGAGTGCCTGCTACCACAGCCGCTATTCATGCCCTTTATGATCTCCAAACTTTCACTAATGAAGAACAACCCTTGAAACGACAATTTTATGAGAGAAGTACGAATTATGTGGATATTGCTGAGACTCTAGGGTATCCTGGCCTTAGGTTCCATGAGCTTAATGGAGAACCATACCAATTGTACCGATGTGAACTCAATCCAGTGGCCAAGGCTTGGCTTTACTTTGTTAGTGCAAGGATGCTCCCCAACAAGCATTTTTCTGATGCTCAAATGGACAGACTTAAATGGGTTTACGGCATTATGAAAGGGTATAATTTGAATGTGGGGGATATTGTTCGAACAACCTTTGACATTATGGTTGAGGGATCTTCCGGTGGAGGACTTGGGTTGGCTGGAATAATCACTGATCTATGTGAGAAACATGGGGTACCACAGTACTCATATGATACGAAGGCACCGCCACAGCGCCCTATTAACTTGGCGACTGTTCTTCGCTTCAAACCTCCTCATCCTCATGGTCAACCGCCAGTTCAAGGAGGTCCTCCGGCAAGAGAAGAAGAGGAACGTGAGGACATCGAACCACCACGTCTTGTCGGGCCTCTTGACCCTGCCATGCAGTACACTCACAATCAGCTGAATTATCTGATTCAGCAAAACATGCATATGCAAAATTACATGGCCCAGAGGAGTATCTTCGATGAGCAGCAGGTGGCTCAATTGAACACACTTGTCACGAGGATGAATATCGGTGTGGATGATCCAAACTATTTTCCCATGCCACCCCGTTTCAACCCTTATGACCAGCCACCGCCGCCAAACCCCTTTTAAGGGGCTCAGGTAAGTTTCTCTCACCCTGGTTTATTTTCACACATTGGGGACAATGTGCATTTTAGTTTGGGGGGGGAAACTTAATTTATTTTTTTTTTCGCATTAGTTTGTTTTAGTTTTTTTAGTCTTGCGTGATAGCTAAATTGAAAGATGGATTGAATTGTTGTTATTCACTTGTGCAATGGATTGAAACATAACTGTGTGCTTGACCTGCAACTGTTTGAATTAAATTGGATGTGTGCTAGGAAGTGATTCATGTAGATTTAAAACATTTGTTATTCTCACATATCACTTGTGTTCTATTTGGATTGTGGAATGACTGATTGAACATGGAATAGAATTTGTTTGACATACTCTCTTGAAGCGAAATCCTTGATGATTTTTGTTTGGAAAGTGATTTAGGCAAGTTTTCTTTGGAACGATTGAGCCTTTCAAGCCTACCTAAAAAAAAAGTTTTATCCTTAGTATACCCAAAGTTGAGCCTTAGCCTGTTTTAAAAAAATTTTCACCACTTAACTGAGCTAAATTCGTTATCTTAAACTCTTTTCACCCTGAACATATCTTATTATGCCATGAGCCTTGAAGCAAGTTTGGGGGGAATGAGTGCTGTAAGTGAAAAAAATATAAAGTGTAGGAATGAGAGATTGAAAAAAAAAAGAAAAAAAAGAATAATATTGTGTGTTGTGCCTATGAAAAAAAAAATGTGTCTTCTTGAAAAAAAAAAGTTAAGAAAATTATGAGGTACACACATAAGAAAAATTGCAATCTCTTATTTCTGTTTTTGGGATATATGGAAAGAAAGCAAAAGAATTGTCTAGGTTTGTTTGGTATAATTGTGCTTATGGTATAGTATAGCCTAAATGACTTCTCACCTACCCATGTACCTAAGCCATGTGATGCTAACCGAAAAAGACCTATTGATTCCAAATAGAAATTTGTCAACATTAGTGGAGAGAGGTATGTCATTCAAACTTATTGATCATGTGTTAGTGGGATGTTGGAAAGTTAGAACAGTTGTGATATTGATGGAAATTGCGATGCTTTATGTTTGTATGAATTACTTACTTGTAAATTGCACATTCAACTTAGTTCTTAGAGTTGGCAAGTTGAAATTCTGGTTATTGATGGATTGAAGTTGTGCAGGTGGTGGTAACAATTAAATTGTTGGAAAGTTCAGCTATCATTGTCAGTTTTTTTTAGTTTAGTCTTAGTTTACTCGGGGACGAGTAAAGAGTCAGTTTGGGGGAGTTTGTTAGGCTATTTTTAGCCTATGTTTTGGATCCAATTTATGTGCATTCTTAGCTGTCTTGGGACGGAATTACGCTTATTTTCTATGTTTTCAGGTTCTTTGGAATAAAAGAGGTCTCGGGTGCAGAAATTCGTTAAAAGGCGTGCTGAGCCGAAGAAAACTCAATTTTTGAGTTTTTGTGCATATCTGGCCGCGGCTAAACACAACTTGGCCGCGGCTAGATCTCGAGAATTAGAAAGGCATCGGCCGCCGCGGCGATGAAGAGGCTCGCGCGCGCGAGTTACGAGATACAGAAAGCACCCAAAATTTCAATATTCTCGCCGCGGCGAGAGGAAGCTTGGCCGCGGCGAGATCCCGTACGGACCAGGGGCATTTTCGTCCATCGAACCCTAAATTTCAATTATAAATAGAAAACTGCGATTGGAAGTCAGGGAGAGCGATTTGGAACCCTAAAACACAGCTGAGAGCGGCAGGAAGAGCATAGAGATTCAAGTGAAGATCCAGAATTCATCCACCAACAGTTCTTTTCTTTATTCCTCTTTAATTTATTTATGTTGAATATTGTCATAGGAATGGTTATGGATTTGTTTCTGAACTAAATTTCCCATTTAGGGAGGATGATGATTGTTGTTTAATGTTTTGCCTAGTTAATGTTTAATTACCATTCCTCAATTCTTGTGTGTGAAATTATCTTAATTTGTTCTTAATTTCATGTTTAAGATTGATCACCTTGTGCATGCTCTATGATCTTAATTCAAAATCTGAAAAGTGAGAATTGAGAATGCTAAAATTAAGATAATCAATGTTCTATGTGAAACGAAAGTATTTGCATGACTTATGTGACGAGTAGATTATTGCTTAATGCTGATTTCATGTTAGTTTAATTAAGGAATTAATTAGATAACATGTGATTTAGAATCTAGAAGATCTGAAAGGAGCTAGGTTATTTCATAATCTGTCATTCACTCCAAGAATAGGATAGTAATTAAGCATTAACGATTTGGGTAAACAACAACAGGATTCTCCTCCCTATTGTCTCATCTTGCTCAACTTTAAATTGTGTTATTAAGTTTTCTGAATTTCTTTCAAATTTTACTGTTTTTAAATCATAATTGCTTTTGATTTACCGAATAGAATCATAAGTATAATTTAGTGGTACTTAATCCAATTCCCTGTGGGATCGACCTCACCTGTGTGAGATTTACTACTTGATTGCGTATACTTGCGTAGTGTTTAAAATTATTGCAACATTGAACATTTTGATATATGCTTGAATGTTAAATTATTAATATTTATTATTGGATAATTTATATAAATTTTGGAAAATTCTTTATTTATATGTGAGGTTGTGACTTGTAACTGTACAGAGAACTAAGATCACTTAGATATGAATAAAACAGTCAGCAACATATTAAAGTTATGGAATTTTTAATCAATAGTTGCTAGTACGGTTCACTGAAGCCCGTTCTTCAATGTAAATAATCTTGGTTCGGATTACTAATATAGTATGACATCTAAGTGAAAGTATTGTATATAATAGAGATTATATATGATAACGACCGATATGGATAAAGCTGTCTTTATCAAACTTATCGTTTACTATAAAGACCTAATTCATATCATAATGATGATCAATAGTAGATCGGTCTAAATCTTAAGTAATCACGAACTCATGTTCATGTTATTAGTTTCTTTGATTCACTCGTTAAAATTTCTCAAAGAAGATGATTCTTACAACTATTTTAGGAATCTAATAATATGGATGGCTGGGAACATGATCTATAATTATGAAATCATGACTTTTCCAACGAATCAAATGTTGGTTCCTTTTATGTGTTAATTCTAGTACTGGAAGGTTGCACGCAAATTTAAATGGGATATGAATTATACTACCACTAGTAGATTAATGGTATAAAAAAGGGTTTTGAGTTTTTAAAATACTTGAACCCGAACCTAAACCCCTATTTTTAAACCCGTTTTTTTGGGTTTTTCGGGTGGGTGGGTTTTCGGGTGTAAATGTGATGTCCTAATTTAGTGGGATATTTAGTATAAATCATTAAAGTTGTTGCACCAAAAGTAGACAATTCTACACCAATTAAGTGTAACCCTTGGAGATGGTCTAAGTACTATTGTTATGTTTGGTTGGGAAAATGAAAGCATAAGTATAGGAAAAGGAATGGGAATAAGAATAGGAATGTGATAGAATAAAATTGAGTAATTTGCGGCATAAATACCTAAGTTTAACTCCCAGTTGCAAATAAATACCTAAGTTTAATTTTTGGCGGTAATAATACCTAAGTTATATTTTTGGAACTCTTAAATACCTAACTATTAAAATATTATGTCATTATCCACGTGTCATTTTCTTATTGGTATATTTTAATTAATTTTTGTTAAAAAATAAAAATTTAATGACTCGGACCAATTAGGAATTGCCACGTGGCAATTTACTTAACAATTACAGTCAGGTACCTATAAAAGTTTCAGAATTATAACTTAGGTATTATCACCGCCAAAAATTAAACTTAGGTATTTATTTACAACTGAGAGTTAAACTTAGGTATTCATGCCGCAAATTACTCAATAAAATTTAAAATGCACTATAAAAATTGATAAAAAAAAATTATTAAATTTTTTGTCATATTACATTGGAATGACATTTCCTTTCATTTTGAAATAGAATAGTCATTCCACAAAAAATAGTAGAAAATTATTTTATTAGAATGCCATTCTAATATTTTAAAATGCAACCAACAAAAGAATGGAAGAAACTTATTTGTTTTTATTCTATTCTATTTATTACCTCCAATCGAACATATAAATGAACTCTCTAAAAAATACCTCAAATTAACTTTAAATATTTTCTAACAATGCGCTTTTTTTTTAATAAAAAGATGTATAGTGTTCAAATGAGCACTCCATGACTATTGTAGAGCCTTTAATTGGCGTTAAGGGTAGGAGTGTTCATTGGATCACATCCAATGTTTTTAGGCCTATCCAGATCCGATCCAATCATATATTGGATGTTAGATTTTACCATCCGACCTGATCCAATTAATTTCGTCATCCAATCGATCCAACATCCATTGGATGTTGGATTGGATCGGTTCTATCCATTGGATGTATTTCATATATATTTATTTGTTTAATTTGGGTTTACCTAATATTTTAGACCTAGTATTTTTTGGATCGGATCAGATCCATCTAATATTTTAGATCCAGTATGTATTGGATTGGACTGGATCCATCCAATCCAAGAAAAAAAAAGTAAAACTTTAATGTTAATTTTCATATATACATATAGATTTGACATATAATAATATAAAATTTAATTACTCATCCAAACTAAATGAAAATACTAATTAGTTCGATTGGATGTTGGATGTATTGGATTTTTAGACACCCTATCTGATCCAATTGGATATTTAAAAATAACATCCAATCCGATCCGATCACATTGGATATCCAATGTTAGGCGGTCGATTATAATTGGATCGGTCAGTTTTTATTGGATTGGATCGATTTATGCACACCCCTAATTAAAGGGTTTAATAAGAAAGATTTGAGTGTTACATTAGAGATGGAATCAAGCAAAAAAAAATATTCAAAACGTTCCAACAATAGTTATACATTGCATGATGCACTAAATCTAGTTACGAACTTGAAGTTTTTTTTTTTTTTTGAATGGACGAAATTGAAGTTTTTAACTCCCACTCCAACCAAATTTGCAACTCTCACCTTTAAAGAACTCATTTCTCACACATTGATAATGTTACACTATTTCATTAATTTGCTGTGGAATCTTTACACTATTTTACTCCAATAATCAGTGACGGATACAGAATTTTTACTTTGTGGGGGCTTATTTATCATTAAAAAATATTTTTACTTATATTATAATCACTTTTACTAGATTTATTTAATTTTGTGGGGGCTTTTTTATTATTTTAGTCTATAATTATCAAATTTAAAAAATTACATTTAATTTTTTAAAAGGCAATATTTTTGTTAGTGGGGGCTATAGCCCCCCACATTGATACTACTAGGTCCGTCCCTACCAATGACACACTAAATTATACACCAAATTCTACACTATTATTGGTGTTGGATTTTGAATCTACATCAATTTTGTATACAATTTTTTTTTACGTTCTAATCTTTATTTTAAAATATAATCTTTCATTTTAGTTCTCATATCACAAAAATAATAATTGATTTAAAATACTAACATATTTAAAAATACAAAATAACCATTAAGAAACACTAATACTAGTAAAATAAAAAATAATATAACACTAAGTTATAAAATTAAAATAAACAACATTAAGGGTGCGTTTGGTAACACATTTTTAATGTGTTTTATGTTTTTTTTTAATTAGAAAAGTAAAAATATTTTGAAAAAATATGTTTTATAAAACTGTTTTCACTTTCCAATTTTTTAATTGAGAATCAAAATTTTAAAAATTTTGAAAAAAAAAGCACTTTCAAAATATTTTTAAACAGATTTTTTTTTTCTCTTGATCAATATTTTGGACTTCGACTCCAACCTCGACCTTGGGGTACAGACTCCGACCCTAGTCCCAATCCTGGACTCGGACAATGGCCCCGACCCCAAACACGGAGCTGGATCCGGCTTAATAAAATCAAAAAATAAAAATGAAAGTTATAGAACACAGTTTTGTTTTATGTTTTAAAAATTAAAAAATAAAAGTGGTTATAGAACAGATTATTATTTTTTAAAAACACAATTTTTGCTTTCATTTTGATTAAAAAATTAAAAAATAAAAGTGATATCAAACGCCCCTTAAGTAAAATAATTTTAATAGTCAAATTGATCACTTGTGAATCTTAACCTTGAAGAATATCAAAATATTAGCTATATGAATTTTTAGTATTACGAGAATCTTGCTATTCTTGAGATATTATTAGTAAGCTATTTTTGCATATTATTTTTTACTTATTTTGAAAATAGTCGTGTAATTATAGGATCAATATAGGATATGTAACGCCCTATAACACCACGTGTGTAATTTTATAAACTAGTTTAATACTAATAGATTAATTAATTATTAAAAACTGTGAGGATAATAAAAATTTGACTACAATAAAATACTAAAAACGAACATCATAACGACAGTAAAAAAGTATTTCCGGAGATCTTTGTTATAAAAAGTTTACAAAAGACTATACGACAATAGTGCAAACTACAAAATCAAAATGCACAGCAGATACAGCCAGTGCAAAACAACTCCTGGCAACTCGGCACATAGGGCGGTGGGGTCAATATGTACATTCTTGGAGAAGACTGTCATCTCATGGCTGCTCTAACTTTTTCTTGCCCTTACCTGCGCCACAGAGCACCCGTGAGTCACACAGACTCAGCAAGAAAAGTAATAAAGAAGAATACATTAAATAACTAATTATACGTTTCATTATCATAAGTGATTAAACCATAACATTCAATAATAGATAATATAACCAGCCATATGCATTGCATAGATATAGATATGCTCATATATTCGCATTGCCTAATCAGGCAAGCCCGTGTCGTAATACAACATCATATATAATATCACTGCACCACCTAATCAGGTGAGCCCGTGTCACAACCTAGCACCAATATATCGTATCGCCTAATCAGACGAGCCTGTACCTACGCTCAGTACTCACATGTCACTGTACCAACGGTCGGTACTTACATGTCACTGTACCTACCCCTCGGTACTCAAATGTCACTGTACCTACACTCGGTACTCATATGTCACTGTACCTACGCTCGGTACTCATAGGTCACTGTACCTATGCTCGGTACTCATAGGTCAATGTAACTACGCTCGGTACTCATATGTCACCGTCGCCCGTACCTAATAATGCACGACACCCAACATATCGCATCACCTAATCAGGTGAGCCTATACCTACTCCTAGTACTCACATTTATGGTATCATCACATTATTATTGCTTAATCAGACAATTGGCATTTACAGAACCTGTCATGCCGTGTGGTACATTATACTTTTCTTATCTCAAGTTTTAGTCCGGGTATGTTGGCCGACCTTCTTGGAGAACGATTGATGAACACCATCCCTGTGTTATAACAATAATAAACCAATAAGTGTTTATCCCAAAACACTGCTTAACAGTTGCAAAAGACAACTTAAGGTTTCATACTAAATCTTGTAATACAAATACACTAAAATAAAACTTATATTTTGGCTCTAAAACATACATTATATCGTAAGCTTGCTGCAAGCTTCGAAACGGTATTAAACGTCCAAAATAGACACCCAAATAAAAAGTTACGACAAAAATACGATTCCTAAATTCTGAGAATACCTAGAAATGGCAAACCAGTTGAGAACCGGTTAACCGCTTCCACCAGGATCGGTTGACCGGTTGGGCAGGGGCAAAATTCCTCTATTCTCAATTTATGCACTCACCAAAATGCTATCAAAACCTGTCCAAACCACTCTAAATTTCACAAGGCACACAAATACCATACATACAACTATTCTTACGTAATAGAAACTAAAATCGAGCCCTTAATTGGTAAACACCACTAATGTTCGGACTTAAGCTATAAAAAGTTTTAAACTCAATTTCTAACTCGAAATCACCTCAGATTCAACAAGAAATATCAGAACTAGTCCCATGACTACCTGAGAACAATCCTATAAGGTCAAAACATTCATAACCATTCTAATTCACAAAACCCTTATACAAAACTAATTGTTTTTAACTTAAAACAAAATTAATCCTTATCTTAACTTTTCTCTCTCTAAGGATTGTTGTTCCGCTAATATCGGAGCTTAGATCGCTAGATTTCAGATTAAAAATCGAAAAAAATAAATAGAGGAGAAGAAAGTTTATCAAAGGAAGAGGAGAGTTTCGTTCTGTTTAATTTTACTGTTTATAAACTTATAATATATATCAAACTTATCGATACTGATAAATTTTTATATAAAAAAAAAAGAATATTATAATAATATTAGTAATTATAATAATATTAATAAAAAATTTATTATTAATATTATCTTATCATTTCTTAACCACTAAGAAATCTCCACTTTTAGGGCGCTAAGTTAAATTCCACATAATCCTAATTATCCTAATACCTACATTATTAACTTATCACAATATTTTCATTAATTCTATTAATTAAACATGTTATGATTTTTCTAGCCCCCGATCGAGTCTCTAATGTCGTCAAACTTGAAAATATTTTTATTCTACATATAGCTTATATTACATTCACACATACTATATAAATCTCCGTAATTTATAAATTACGCCTATTTACTCACTTATAGCAAATTTAAATTTTATGTTGAAATAGATTAATAGGATCATAATCCGACTTATTATCTAATTAACTCATAATATAAATATAAACCCTAATTATTTACTATTAGACTTACTGGGATATTGCAGGATCAATATAGTCATGTTAAAGATTTGTTGCATATCTTAAAAATTCTATTGAAGATTCAGAGATCCTGTTGATGAAATAAGTTTTTCTATTTCTATTTATCAAATCAATTTAATTTTTTTAATTTATAGTGTATATTTTAGTTTATTTGACTCTTATTTCTGCCTTAATATTTTTGTAGGGGCTCTTACAATCATTCAAGTAGATTTTATGGATGCGAGTCTAGAGTAGCTGCTTCTTGTTTGGTCTATATTTACACTTTAAGATTGATTATAATTTGGCATTGGATGTTGTATTGATTGGATGACTGAAATTAATTAGATCAGATCTAGATAGGCCTAAAAATATTGAAAATGATCCAATAAACACCCCTATTCAAAATGTTACATAATTGACCAAAATTAATTTAGTGATTATTTCACAAATACACAAAAACAACAAAAAAATTACAAAAATATGGTTTCACGAAATTTTAAATATTTTTACGATTTTTTTAATTTTATTTACAAAAAATACGGTATTTTTATGTTGTACTCTTGTTAATTTTTTGTTATTGTTTTGATGTTAGATGTCATTTTCATGTTACTTTTATGTAGTTTTCTTGTTGTTTTCGTGTTTTTTATGAAAAACCGTAAAAATGTAAAAAAAAAAAAAAAAAAAATTAAATGCAAAAACTGTACTTTTTTGTTACAAAAAATTGTATCTTATGTAATTATCCCATTAATTTATATACTATAAATTAATTTGTCTGAATTTATTTTCTCACACTCTATTTAATCTAAATTACATTATTTGTATAAGATAAATATAAAACAAATTGTCAAGAGACATTTGAAAATTTGTCATGGAGAAATATTTAAAGGCAAAAAGGAAACAATAAAAAAAAAATAACTGTAGCTGGTTGCTCCTCGTTTTAAGTAAAAACAATGTTAATGATAACGAGCCAAAACAGAACACATAAAAATTAAAAGTAGTACGAAAATTGATATGAAAGAATTAAAGGGTGTCTAAACTGAGCATTCATACTTACATTAAGAAAAAAAGACCTTTTGAAATGTGAAAGGGAAACACATCCAAAATTAGATGGGCGGAGAGGGAGAAGTGAAAATCAGTGTCACCTTTTTAGTTAAATAACAATGGTAGTTAAATATAAGAGTGATATTCACTTATATTATGTATATTAGGTGCATATATCAATACATCATATTATTATATTAATTGAATATAACTACACACATTTAAATAAATATATATAACAAAAAGAGTTAAATGTCATACCATAATGTTATTGCTTCTGTACTTCAAATATAATATAAATAAAATTATTATTAATGTAACCAATCATGCATAGATTTCTAATCAATTATTACTTAAGAATTAAATTATAATCTTTTTTCTTAAAAAGATGCTTTAGAACAGAACATTATCATGGATAATTATGTGGTTGATAATTAAGCTGATAACACCAAATATCCGTATGTAAATGAACCCAGCTCATAATTTAATACTAATTAATTAATTAATTAAATGAACCCATGAGAAACACTAATTGGGGTGTAAACTCTAAATGGAATCTTCATTTTTGTTTATTTAATATTAAATAAGAACACAGTGATATTTTTCAGGAAAAAAAATAAAAATAAAGAACTACATTGTTGTTTTAGACATGATAAAATGTTCACAAAAATTCTGTCCCACTTTTTGGTGAAGAGCCCTCTGTCTCTTTCTCTTATCTATGGCTTAATTAGGTAAACCAATTAATGTCGTTTAGAGATATACTGTTTTGTATACGTATGTACGTACGTATGTACAGATGCTTTATTTATTTATTATTATTTGAAAGGAATACAGATACCTAATTATTAATTGTTTGTAACTTTCTCATTTTTCAAAAAAGAAATTGTTTGTAACTTTCATATATTTCGAGTAATAATATATAGAATAGTACTAGCTATAATTGCCTCGGCCACTTTATTATTAATGATGTATGTGTGTCCATGAGAAGCCGACAAAAGTGTATAAACATATATATAGATATTTACACACACATACATACATACATGAAATATTGTTATATTCAAATGAGAGCGTTGGCCATACCGGATTGTTATAATTAAGAGGAATTCAAGAAAGAAAAGAGAACCTCCCATTTACAAGGAACCATCATTCGTACAACTATTTTGAGGCTATGAGTTGCCTTAGTAAGATAACATTTTTTTTTGAGAAAGAAGGTACCCATTAAAATAGTAATCAAAAGTTGAGAATATACATACAAGATAAAACATTATGGTTATTTCTGAATGAAATAACTTCTAGATCTATCCCTGTAGTGTACTTAGTTAATTGACGAGTGATTTTATTTGTTTCTCGAGTAGTTTGAGGAATTGAAGATAACATTAGGTAGTTTGTTGAAAGAAATAAGAATATGAATTGAATCAAATTTAACATGTAAAAAAAATTAATAAAATGTTTATTAAATCTTTCTCATCTTACATTGAAATAGCTTTTTTTATTTATTTATTTAAAAATAGAATAATCATTTTACCAAAATAATGGAAAAACTATTCCATTACAAATAATAACATTTTAATACTCTAAAATGTAACTAAAAAAAATGAAATGAATTATTTCTTTTTTATTCTATTGAAATTTTATTACTTCCATTAATTTTTTTTTCTATAGAATATTGTTATTTAACATCTTAAATTGTTTATTATTATACTTGTGTAACATTATTTATAATTAGTTAGAAGTTCTTTATTATTATTTATTAAATCAAATGAGTGTAACCTAATATTGAAATGTATCAATGACATTATACTCTTATAAAATACATTTTCGATTTAGATGTGATGACTAAAAAATGTTATGCATAGGAACGTTCCTTTATATAAAATAGAAAAAAAAAATCAGAAATTAATACTTGCTACTTATCGAAACATGAATATGTATACAATTATTTTCACCCCACTTGATCAATTCAAACACGAACTTATTTCATTAATTAACAATAATATACACTCGCATCACATAAATTAATGATCACCACATAGTACACACCCAAGTCATTTTAAAATAATTCCCATATTTGGTCATTTCCTTTCCAAAACAGAAACAAATCCATTCTTTTAATAATTCTTCTTCATATTGAGTAATAACAAGGAAATCATTAATAATCTTTGATTGTATTTTATATTAGAAAGAACCCAAAAGTCCAAGCTAGCTATTAACTATTTTTCCTTATGAAAGCTATACTACTATATTTATAAGAAAATTACTAGAAGATAGTATTAGGGCTCGTTTGGAACGCCGTATTAGGTCGTATTGTATTGTATTGTATTATATTGAATTGGATTATATATCATATTTTTATATAATACTATGTTAAACTTTAATTTATACTAAAATATTATATATTTAGGTGTGCATAAAAGTTAATACCACATATAGTTTTACATAAAAATATTGCATAAAATAGAATTTAATATAATACAATACAATACACTACGACCTAATACGGCGTTCCAAACGAGCCCTTAATGTCTAGTATCTTTTTTAATGTCATATTAATGGTGTAGTTAAACCGCGGATTTCACATTAATTAAGAAAATAAATTTTAAAAAACATCCCTAACTAATTATAAGATACTAACTATAAAAGATATTGGGCACTGCCAATACTCAATAACAATTCTCCATTTATATATTTATATATATATATAGTCCTTCCATGAGAAAAAACTAACCCTACCACCACATATAATGTATATTTATATCAATTATCTATACTCTATCACGCTAGCTCATAGACTATACCTCAATTAACTCACCAACTTGAACTTCTTATTTATAAATGAATTTTTTAACTTTGAACAAAAAATAAAAAATTCTTAATCAATATAAGTCTAAGTCCCACTTGGTTGGTTTGGACCGTTTATTGCCTCATCCAAACTTCAAATCCAATAATTAGCGAATTCTATAATATCTTAACCTAGGTCGAGTTCTACAATATCAACCCACCATTGAAGGAAAAAAAAAAGCTTTATTAATTAACGTTATACATTTATAAATGTAAGATAATAATAATAATAAAAATAATATTTTAATGGGTGTTTGCTTGCACGTCCCTAATAAACAAACACAGATATCTATCTGTCAACATGACGGCCCATATTAAACCCCTCCGGCCTCCGTCTCCATCTTCTCCACCCTCACTTTCTCTCTCTATCTCTCTCTCCTTGTCTCTCTCTTCTTCTCTTTTTCTCAATATTTTTTCAGGCTACTGCTGGCGCAAAAATCAAGGGTCCAGATTCACTCAAGTGATCAACCCTCCCTGATCATGGACCGTCGATTTCACACTACGTCTTACCCAGAAGACAGCGAACAACACGTATCTGGAAATGGTCCGGATTCTCCCTCCTCCGGAGACGATATGAACAAAACGACCTCGTTTGAGGAGCCATCACCTAAGAAAAGGTTAGCCTTGAGTTTGAGTATCTTTTTTTTTAATTTTGTATTTAAATTTTGGTAAACTGAAATTTTTTCGGGGATTTTTCGGTTTTGGAAACGTGCTCAGTAAAAGGGGTGTACAGAAGAGAGTTGTGTCAGTGCCGATTAGTGACGTGGAGGGATCTAAGAACAAAGGAGAGGCGTATCCACCGTCCGATTCGTGGGCCTGGAGGAAGTACGGCCAAAAGCCCATCAAGGGATCTCCTTATCCCAGGTAAATCTGTTTTTATTTTTCTGGCTATTTAAATTTCGTTTGACACACCTTAATTAAATTTGATCTTTTTTTTTCTATAAAAAAAAAAAATTGATTTTTTTTTTCTGCTTTAATTTTAAGAAAATAGAAATTAAAAATAAAGATCTGTACTAACGTGAGCTGGATGGGTGGTGGTGCTCCCGTTAAGGTTAGAATCTATAATCGCCGCCAGGTAATGTGTGTGCCGGCAAGTTGATTGATCTTTTGAATCTGGAGGCGGCTATGCTAAAATGCGCTTTGAAGGAGTTGTTGGGGGAACATTGGATGAGTTCTCACGCTCCAACACAACGTGTGAGAATAACGTTCCATCATAATGCTACCGAATCTTCTCTTCCCCCCATACCTAAATGCTCACGTGTATAAATTAGGAAAAGACAAATTTATCCAAATACATTAATTGGAGCGTAGAATTACACGCGCCGTTGTTGGGTTGTAAATTTCAAACTGTTGTGTAGAAATTAACTTCTCCAGTTTGGATTATCTTCTTATATCATATGATCCTATCTGAGAATAATTATTATTTTCGAGAAAATATATAATTATTAAATGTTTATTTTATTTACAGGGGATATTATCGATGTAGTAGTTCGAAGGGTTGCCCCGCTAGAAAACAAGTGGAGAGAAGCCGTGTGGACCCCACAAAGCTCATAATCACCTACGCTTGCGATCACAACCATCCAATTCCCACCAAATCACATTTATCCACCTCAGCAGCCGCCGCAGTAGCAGCAGCAGCTGCCGCATCCTCCGCCGCAGCAGCCGGATCTACACCTGCCACGTCATCCTCATCCGGCGCCGAAGATGCTCTTCCTGCCAAAGCTCCTGAAGGGGTGATCGCGGTGTTCTCTGGCCAAGCTGAGCTCGTCAGTGATGGCTCGGCTTCGTTGCTCAGTGGCTGTGGATATCGCCACCAGTGGTTCGACGACGACGACGTCGTTTCGACGGCCGTTGTACTGGAGAGCCCGTTTATGGAGAGAGACGGTGCTTACATGGACGATGATTTTTCGATGGCGTTTTCTTCGGTAGTGAGTGGGGAGGATGAGTCTCTGTTTGCCGATCTCGGTGAGCTACCGGAGTGTTCGGTAGTGTTTCGGCGGCGAATCGTGGAGCCGGAGGACCAGAACAGGAGGTGTAGCCTGAGTGCGGTTCCCTGCTGCGGCAGCACAGGATAGGACCCCTGGATCACCAATCGTTCTGGCTTAGTTGTTCGAGTCAAAGAGATTTGAGTATTTAATTCGATAAATATTGTCTCATTGAAACCCTCCTTGGTGGGGTTCCCCGTACCGTAAGATAGCCCAAAATTTCTTGTAAAAATCTTTTTTCTTTCTAAATTCTCTTAATCATTTTTCTTTTTTTGTCTCTATCAAAAGTGTAAACAAAAAGAATAAAAAAGTAAGAAATGGACTTTTTCTCTTTTATAAATTAAAATTTTATCCTTTTATTTTAGTCATTCTCTTTTGTCTTATAGTAGTTGGCATTTTACCAATATAAATATAGCCGCCTTGCCCATTTTCAGAAGATAACATTATCAAAGGTGATTTATTAGAGTGAGAGAGACAACAATTATATATCCGGAACTTGAACAGTTCCAATTTTGGATGTCTGGGCTTTAAACCAATTTGGGCCCAAAGCCCATATAGGCTCACCTGTTATGAGTTTTGTGTACAATAGTTTCAAGAAAAATGCCTATAGAGAATAGTGATTCATTCATTTAGCTCAAAGTAAATTTGTAACAAGCAAAACAATCCACATGACATTACCAATTACAGGACCAATTCTAGTGTTAAAATGCAACTTCCCCCGACCAATTTATCAGACAGCTTAGATTCTTATTCTACAGAATCATTGTATGTAAAATCATGTACAGGGAAAATAGAGGCCAACTGTTGCAGGAGAAGAAACACCAAAGCTAGCTTGAACAGCATCCGATTCTCTTCAAAACCGATGAATCTTCCTTGACATTTATAGTCTCTCCTTTGGAGGGAAGTGCAGAACTGCCTCCAGAATCACCACCTGCCTCGACAGCCCTCTTGCTCACAATCCGATATATCTGACTCAAGACCTCAGTAAAGGCGCCCTCCACATTGGTTGCTTCCAGGGCAGAAGTTTCCATGAAGTAGAGAGACTCCCTCTCAGCGAAAGATTTTCCATCCTCAGTTGAGACGGCCACAAGGTGACGAAGATCAGATTTGTTGCCAATGAGCATGACTACAATGTTGGGATCGGTGTGGTCCCTCAACTCTTTCAACCACCTTGCTACATTCTCAAATGTTGAGTGTCTAGTGACATCATACACTAGTAAAGCACCAACTGCTCCTCGATAGTAGGCACTGGTTATGGCACGGTACCTACAAGAAAAGGACATCAAAAATGAAAATTAGACAAGATAATGGCTTCTATATTTCACTACATTAACAAAGTAACATAAACATGATTATATGGAAAGAGTCACTAAGGCATATAGGAAAAAAAAAATATGAGAGGTCTACAAGAATTAGCATTGCAGTTTTGTGTTGCATCTTTTCAAACAACAATCCAATAGTCTTTTAAGTTGATGTTTGGACACACGCAAAATGCAATATTTGTGAAACTTATATATAGCTTTATAGTAGGCCTGGAGTATCCAACAACTCAACTTATATATTTGTAAAATGCATTCCTCCAAAATGGAAAGAATCAAACAACTGTTAAAAACATATCACAATGTTAAATCTAATTATCAAGAACTCAATTCATTTAGATAGCATAAACATGCTCGAAGATTTTGAGCAACAAATAACATTTACCCAAGGAGACGATAGAAATTTAATAAATTTAGCTTTTTTCAGCACAAAGTTGCTACATCCAGCAATTTTTTCTCCAACGATTGGTATCTTTCATCGTAGTTATGTAATGCATAACTTCATTATGTGATTCATTATTCGCATAGTGCTTGTGTGGTTCTTAAGTACAACACATTTAATTACCTGTCAGAAACTTAAAACGCAGAATGTCCACCAAAGGCACAGTTTTTTGAAAAAGGGACAGGGATCAAATGTCTATGACTGACCACCGCCCATAATTGTTATTAGAACCCTCAAATAAGGTAGAGGAATACATCGTTACAAAACTTGGGACTCCCAAAAGAATACAAAAACACAGAATTCTACTATTATATCTGAAGCTAGACTCACATAGCCTATTAAAGTAGGACAAACATCACATTTAATACATAGGTTACCCCATTCTCTACACAAGGCTTACAAAAAAAGGGATAGATCCTCAAAGTATTTTGAGTTAAAGATCGATGCTACCCAAACTTTAATTTTCTTCCACATGTCCTCTGCTGAACGCTCTATCCCCTCAAAAACTTTGGTACTTCTCTCACTCCAAACTGTGCACTAATAGCTAGTACTGTGATAGGAATTTCCTATCAAATTGTCTAGAACAGCAAGAAAATAGAGCAAAAAATTGCTGGTATTGATATATGGGTATTTGAGAGACCCGGTGATCTCCCAAAGTCAAGAGCTGCTCAGTACAAATTCATTCCCTCCTCTCCCCTTTGCTACTCACTCATATATATAGTACCAATGTCCCTTTACCATTACTCATTTATCCTCTTTATTTATGATCCTAAGGCCTAACATAATACTGCTGACTTAGTAAATTTAGATTGTACCACATCCAGAGTAAAATAGTCAAGAAATTATTTTATATTCCAGCTAAGGAAAACTTCTTCTTTCAAATATAAAGAGAAACTCCTAATATGTTTTTTCAAAAACTAAGATCTCGCTTAGCCTTGAACCTCAGGAGGGACTTGAACCACAAAACTATAACAATTGCTATGTACTTAGGAGGGACTTGAACCTCAGGCTTTGTGGGAGAAAACCACATGTCTGACCATTTGAGCAGAGACTCCCAATGACTCGTGAAGTATATAATGCATGGCATCTTAGATTCTCTTCTATTATAGGACCTAGAAAAGTATTCATCATCTAGATATTGAGTATCTACTTGTGAAGTACAAGATACTAACAAAGTTCCAAGCAAGTACAAATCACAGACAAGGTAAGTAAAATCAGCTTATTATTGCAGACTATGATAAAATATTACGATGCATGTGAATATCAATAGGACAAATAATTCTTAAACATAACAAATATTCAACTGACTCTAGCCTTCGGTCAGATTCCAAACTCATAGAGTAACTTATAGAGTATCATAACCAATCTTTTGAGTTCTGATTTAAATTCAGAGTAAAAGAGATCTAATTTTAAAATTAAGGTTAATAATAAATCAAATTGGCCTAATTCTAGCAAATGGGTTGGCATTTTTGTCAGTTAGTACTAAACAATATCTTCCAATGTGTTCCATTTGGACTTTGTTATTCAAAGTTTCTAAGCCCCATGACTTGTTGAGTAATACTTACTAACGCATCTCAACCAATCTGCCATAGAACTAATGTTAATAAACCTGTACTCACCATAAGTGCATAAAAACAGATATTGTCTCAGCAACAAACCTCTCTTAACTGTACTAAGCAAGTTTAAATTACAACATATTTCTGTTAGGCACTAGGATTAGTATGGTGTGCTAGCTAAATAAAAAGGATATTTGAGTCTTTGTTTGGGAGAGTGGCTTTGAGTGAGAAATTACTATTTATAGGTGAGTAAAGGAATAGAAAAGGTATGCAATGAATTGAGTAAAACTCTTTGCATCAAAGGGGCCTAAGGGGCTCCCATAATTTGTAATTGGTTATTCAATTTAACTTTCCTACTATTTTGCTACTGTTCTACTGTTTGTTGTTGCCTTAGTAATCTAAGGCAGGTTCTCAGCAATTGGTATCCAAGCACCGATTCTTGGAAAATGCTATCAATGAGAATGGAAGAGAAAGCTAAAGGAATGGAGAAAGAATGGAAAGAAAGGAAGCAAATATGAATAGCATAAAGGCGGACCTGGGTAGTATCATATCGGACTTAAAACACCATCAACGATTTTTAAAATCTCCGAGTCTCAAACATTAGCATACCAATTTGAAAAGATGGAAATAGCAATAAGAGAACGCAATTGCACGTTTGCTAAACTCGTCAGCTTCAGAGAAGGTGTTGGAGAGACGCGCACTGCATTGTCAGATCACTCTCCTTCTTGTTCATCTGTGCTTGGGGCTCGGAGGATCAACAACAGTGGCTGACTAGTTTCATCCTCCGTTTGAGTCGTCGGAAAAGAAGGATTTGCTAGTGGAGCCACTAGAGGGGCTACTTTCGGTGTTCAAAGAAGACACATCTGAAGTCGATTGGGTCTATCAACTGGTGGAGTCGCCTAAGCAATAGGATCTGCTCGAAACAATGTTGTAGAAGAAGGTTGTGTTGGATACGACTCTGAAGATGGTTCTATCACAGGAGAAAAAAGAGGTAAGGGAGATGATGCCAGAAAGGAGTGCACCGCCAATAAGATCTTAGTCGTCGGCGTGGCAGTCGATCATGGTGCTGACGACACCACCTTTACCATTCACCAACAAAGTCGCAAATAGGTCATTTTTCTTAAGCCGACGATGAAGGAGAAGGGGTCATTAAATCTATCTTCTAAAACAATCCCTTGCATCACAATAATACAATGCCCAAGTTTATGCAATTAATTCTAGATCCAACCCACAGATCTGGCCACATAAGGAAAAACATAAATCTATTGGTCATTGTGAGGGGTTGGTATAATGGGCTCTTGTACTCTGAACGTGAGTTTTGGTCCCAACCTCCAGCATGAACGAACAGCTGTGAGACGACTTCCGCCCTACACAAGAACTCAGTTCGCGACGAAGGAAGCAGTGGATGCTACGCCTTTTTTGGATCCACCGTTGCACGTCGGGGAGGCGGTCACGACTACATTAGAGACATGGGATCCAGGCAAATGCTCTCTGCCTTGTTGTCTTGTTACGGTCCGTTCACCATCAACCCTTGTCATCAACTTCCTCAAGGTGAAGAAACTACTCAGCTTGAACTCAATAAATGAACATTTCATTTTTTCTTCTTCAAACATAATGTTGTTAACCTAACAATTGAGATGGAGTGGACCAGGTTTTTAGGAGGGAGAATGTCACTAGTTCGTCATAATGATTGTCCAAATTTGATTTATTGGTTTGTGGTGGTATATAGTTTGATTAGAGTAACTTCCCAAGCTGCAAAATGATGGCAAACTGAAGGATCAATTTCTAAAATTGGTGTGGCACTGCCTTGTGCTATTAACATTTCCACTTCTCATTGTTATGATCTAGTTCCAAGGATACCTTCAATTATTGAGAAGTGGAGTGCCATCCTAGTGCGGGTCCAACATTGGATTTTCGACAAAGGGCAATAAACTCTACTGCTAGGTGTCACTCTTTGGTAAGACGAAATTAGGCCAAAGGCTTCTTCACACGTCACTTTTCTTTAACTTCAACTCATTTTGTTGATGAAAGGAGGTCAAATTACGTTGCTCGATTGATTTTTTGATCGAGGTTGACTTATTGACGGGTATACATCCTGTTGCACGACCATCCCACGGGCTTCCTCAAATTGCTCTAACTATGTTGCACTTTAACAGTAACTAACAGATGACACTATCATCTTTCACGGGAGGTCGGTTATGTTAGGTACTATGATTAGTATGGTGTGCTAGCATATAATAAATAAAAAGAGTATTTGAGTCTTTGTTTGGGAGAGTGGCTTTGTGTGAGAAATTACTATATATAGGTAAGAGAATAGAAAGGGTATGCAATGACTTGAGTAAAACTCCTTGCATCAAAAGAGCCTAAGGGTTCCCATAGTTTGTAAGGATAAATAGTGGCATATGTACCCAAAGTGTTGAGTTTGTAAGCGGCATAAATCTAATGATTTTTCTTATCGACATAAGTACCTAATATTAGTAAAACTGTAATTTTTGTCCAGTTTTATCATTACATACTCTATTAGTGTCTTAAATAGAATACATATAATACCCTAGATGAAAACATATAGCATCAATTACTTCTTAAAATTCTTTTAATAAATTCAAAATGAACTCCATTTTAACGAAACTGAAAGAAAACTACAGTTTTACTAACATTGAGTCCTTATGTCACTAAAAACATCATTAGGTTTATATCGCTTACAAACTCGAAACTTTGGGCATTTATGCCACAATTAACCCTAGTTTGTAATTGGTTCTCTCTTTTATTCAATATAATTTTCCTACTGTTTGGCCACTATTTTGCTAGTGTTCTACTGCTACTATTGCTGCTGGTGGTGCTATTTGCTACTGGTTTGTTTGGGTGTTTGGCTACTGGTTTAGTAATCTACAGCAAGTTCTCCTCAATATCTCAGGAATGTCTAGATACTGAGGCATCAACTCCATATACCTCAATAGAAGAATATCCAATTTTCATTGTAAACGTAACAAGAAAATATTAAATTACTACCACCAAGTTCTAACTGGAGTTTCGAAACCATTTAATCTTAGCGACCTGTAAATATCTATGTTAAAGCTAGTAAAAATATGTTTTTCAGAGGACAGTCATCCGTGTAAATATTTATTTTTATTACAGATGTATGATATTAGCAAAAATATCACAGCACTATACACAAATCCCCTTATTTATGGTCAGTCTGCCTTTCCCACCATAACTCACAATTTTCACTCTTCTTAGCCAAGGAAATAAACTTTTTACTAGATAGAAAGGCTTTTGAAGTTCAACTATTTCTCGGAAAAATAACATCCCCAAATAAAACATTCCCTGAATTAAATACAATGACTCATATTCAATTAAATAAATAAAAATAATGGCTCAAATTTGTATATAATCGGTACTTTCAACATTGAAGCTTCAAATCGATTAATAGAATATAATATATAGCAAACGATGAAGAAGTAAACAAATTGAGCAAAATTTCAAAGACATAGCTTCTAAAGTCAAAAATAGTTTATTTAGAGACAAAACTGAAAAAAATCCTGACAAGAAACAACCAGTCTTAATGCCCTGAACGAACCCACTAAATACCCACAATACAAAACAAAATAACCAATAGCACAAAAAACTATCTCAAAAGAGCTACCATCTTACCAAATAATCAAAACCCATACAATCAATACCATATATTTTCACAAGAATCAAATAAAAATGAAAGAAAGCCACGATCAAAAGGCAAAACAAGCAAAACCCATGTAAGAAAAAACAACAAATCAAACAAAAATAGCAGAAAATATCCACCTTTCTTGGCCAGCAGTGTCCCAAATCTGAGCCTTGATGACCTTCCCATCAATATTCAAACTCTTTGTAGCAAACTCGACCCCAATAGTGGACTTAGACTCGAGATTAAACTCGTTCCTTGTGAACCTGGAAAGCAAATTCGACTTACCTACACCAGAATCACCAATCAAAACCAGCTTGAAAAGATAATCATACTCATCTTCAGTTTTGTACGCAGCCATGTATTACGTTTTCAATCTCAACCCTTTTGAAGAATGAGAAGGCAAACAAATAAAGCCACTATTTCCCTTGGTGGGTTTCTCTACGAAGAGGTCGAGGTTAACAAATGAGAAAGAGAAAGAGAGTAAAGATTAGAAATACCGTACAATAGTTTTCGTTAATATATATACTCTATATTTTTTTTTATCTTTATATATACAATTCAAGAAGTTTCACTTTGTTCGGTTTTGAAGCTTTTTTGAAATGGGAGAGATGATAAAGAAGTTAGCTAGAATATAGGCACAAATTATAAAAAGGTGACCACCAACGTTACCACCTCTTCTTTCCACCTTTTTCTTTTTCTAATATTTGAAAACAATTTGAAGATAATAACAAAATTAAAATGTCCTAACAATTTTAGTTAAGTAACACTATCCAACCTGACAAAATCTTATATTTAGGTTTGGAATTTTAGATAAATCCAACCTAAGTCAAAATTAAAATTTGAAAATGAAATTAAAATATTTATAGAAAAGCTAAAAATATATTTATAATTGTGATAATCATGTAATAATAAATTTGTTTCGTTTAAATTTATTGTATGTAATTTCATTAAAGATGTTTTGTTTTTTATTATTTATGCTGAGTGAACAAAGCCAACACCCAACAAACACTTAAACGATCCAATTTAGTAAATTTAATTGTCAAAGAAAATAGCATATGATGACTAATAAATGATTTGGATGGTATACTTTTTGAGTTTAGGCCTACTTGAGACCCATTATTTTAGAGTCCGAAAATCACTCTCTAAAACTGTGAGATTTGCTTGCAAGGCAATAAAATTGAAAAGGAAAATAATTAACTAAAATGGCTTATTAAGATTTACCAAAATGTCATTGCCACCACACCACATGCTACCTTTAGCCTTTGTAAACCTTGGGTCATCTAGCCAAAATAAGAGGAAAAATTTATGTGTTGACATTAGCGCCCAGCTCCATTGAAAATTAATGAACGAACAACTCCTGTCAAGAAACGAAGGTTAGATTTTGACAACTTGTTCTCTTGCGATAAAGTTGTGCTTGTTCATTAGAAGAGTAAAGAGAG
The DNA here is from genome assembly GCF_029168945.1 of Cannabis sativa. Lineage (NCBI taxonomy): Eukaryota > Viridiplantae > Streptophyta > Magnoliopsida > Rosales > Cannabaceae > Cannabis > Cannabis sativa. The sequence goes on along the minus strand of NC_083608.1, from coordinate 37,252,370 downwards.
TAGTCAGAGATTTTCTTCGTGGAACGTGTCCCGTGTCTGAGGTTAAAGATGCTAAGATTAATTGTGTTTCTGATGGAACTTCAGATGAACCACTTGCTAGCATTGAAATGAAGAAAAATGTGTGTGCTAAGATCACTACTGTCAATACCCACCAAGTTGACAAACTGATTTCATCAAGACAGTCAATTAGACTTACGGAAGGCCATGGCTCGTTTGATGGACATTGCGATACCGACCAACTATTTTGTATTGATTGAGGATGAAGAATCTATTATCGGTGTGCCAGATGCTGTCGTTACTAGGGCTGATCATGGGTTGGGTTGGTCGGGTTGAGGGTATTTCAATAGGCCAACCCAATAAGATCGGCCTGAAAAATTATAACCCATTCAAATTATCTTTTATGCATAACCCAACCCAACCCACACGTCACGGGTTGGGTTGGTTTGGGCTACAACCCTTATGTAAAAATTTAGATCTAAACCTAAACTTAAGAGAAAAGAAAATAAACACTGATAAAAACTATCAAAATTCAAAAATTAGTGATCATAATACTTTTTTTTTTTTTTTGAAATTAGCGAAAGTCTTCATTAAGTAACCAAAAGCTAGACCTCACGGTCATTACAAAGTAGGTTCTCCGGTAAAGTGGAGACCGGAATACATCCATACATCTGGTGGGTAAACGCCCACTTAGCCCCATTATGGGCTGCAAAGTTACAATGTCTACTAACAAAGAAAAAATTACAACTAGTAAATGAGGAAGTGGATCTCAAACAAAAAGAGACATAGTTCTCAAGGGCCCAATGAGACTCCTTCCCATTGAGGACATTGACAACTAGTCTCGAGTCACTTTCAATAATAATATACTTTAAACCTAAATCAATTGCCAGAGAAATGGCTGAACAACAGGCCGCAGCTTCTCCACATAAAGCATCCGAAAAGTCCAACTGAGTTGTATGGATCCGAATCACCTCACCCAGGTGGTTTCTAGCAACTACAGCTGTGCACATGCTCGCCAGTCCCTCTCGAACGTCACAATTAAGTTTGATCCAATCCTCGGGGGGTGGATTCCAATTTTCTGGCAAGGTCGGAGTTGGTGACGGCACTAGAGAAGCATGTAAATCTGCAAAAGAAGTGTAAATAAGGTCAATACATTTTGGAACATCCGGGGAAAGGTTATTGTGAACTTTTTCATTTCGCGCCCTCCAGATAGTATCAATTACTATCGATGCATAGAGAAAAACCTCCTCCTCGCGAATACCCCTATTTTTAAGGCTCCAGAGAAACTTCACCCAGTCCCAAACACGAATTCCATTGCCACGGACTGGATATATGCCCCACGAGGAGGATCGCTGTAATACCCTGGAATTAAGGAAATGGATTAGCAAAGCCCTAACTAGTTAATTGAGTATTATTGTAGAATTATATTATATTATAATTTATTATATGCGAATTAATATGAGAAATGACATGTTAAGACCCCGTTGGTGAGTTAGGGGCATTTTAGTAATTTTGACCCGAGAAGGGTAAAACTGTGAATTTAATTTATTTATGTGCTTATGAACTATATTATTATATAGTATATCTGGCGTGTCCTTTTTCAGGTGTGTTCTGACAAGTTGGCGCGGTATAGTCACAATCGGGTATTTCGGGCTGAACCGGGTTCGGGGCCGAAATATAATTTTGGGATAAATTATTGGCATTTTATTTATGTGTGAATAATCTGAAATTATTTAAATATGTGTTATATATGAAATGAATTCAATGCCCTTGATTGTTTGAGTATGTGAGAAATGGCCCTAGGGGCAAAATGGTAAATTGTATTTTTGGATTTATTTTCAACTAAAGGCATTATTTGTAAAAAAATGAAATTCATTTTCTGCATTTACCTTAACCCTAAAACAGTCCCCTTCCCTCTCTCTCTCTCTCTATCTCTCTTTGTATTTGGTTGAAAAATTGGTGATTTGCTTGGTATACAAGCTTGAAATTGAAGAATTGTTTGAGGAGTTGTGGCTTGATCATTGCATTGAAGCTTGAGGTAGTTTTTCTATTGCTGAAATTTAATGAATTTGCTGCTGTGATTTTATGGTTGAAAAGCATGAAATAGGTTGGGATGGTCTTGAGATGCATGTTGGTGTTTTCTTGTTGGTTTGAGCATGTTTGTACTTGGATCTTTTGAATTGATGTTGGGTTAGGTTTAGACAGAATTTAAAAGGAATTTTATTGTGTTTTTATTCTGTTATTGAACTTTGAAATTAATTGTTCAAGTTCAAGTTCTTGAGCTTGAAGTTCTTGGTGATTTTGCTTAAGTTGGAGCTTTGAAGTTTATGATGTTTAATCTGAATTTTTGGGGTTTTTACCATTGGATTTTTAATGCATGAATTGTGTTTTAAGCTTTTGATTTAATTACTGGAAAATCTATTTAATGGATTTAAGTTTTGGTTGTGAAATGAGTTGAAATGGATGAGTTTTTGGGGCTGAAATTCATTGTTGAAGGCTGATTTTTAGTTGCTGGTTTTTGGTGTTGTTGGAGAGTGAATTAGGTGTAATTCCTCTCTAATTACTTGGTTTATGTTAGGTGAAAATTTGGTATGATTGTGGGTTGATATAGCATGAAAATTGGTGTTTTTGGATGCATTTTCGTGGCTGGAAATCGGGTTTCCCGGGTTTTTAAACCCAGTAGCCGCGGCCATTTTTGGTACTTATTGTATTTTTTTCGGGTTTTTGTTTTGGTCATAACTTTTGACTCGGGACTCCGTTTGGGACGTTCTTTATATCGTTGGAAAGCTCGTTCCGAGCTCTATCTGAATATCTGGAATTTAAATGCACAGTTTTTAATTTGTGTAAATAGATTTTGGGATTAACCCTATACTTGTGTATCCCGGAATTGTGACTAGGATTACCGGCACTTGGTCAGGAGCACCCGGGGATTTGGAATCTCCATATTTGTGGGACATCAGGTAAGACAGTAGTTAGCACGTAGAGATATGCGCAATGGCGCTTATATGGAATGTGATTTATATGAGAAACTAGAAACCGGGATTAGAGTTATTACTCTAAAGTGAGCGGTTTATTGGCTTAGGGTTATTACCCAAGTGAATTGTTAATATGTAATTGTTATGCCATGATGTATATAGCTGTATATTGAAGTAAAGGGTTATGTGTTCAAGGCATAATCAGGTTGGACTCGGTAACTAGAACCGAGATGAACTGTTCTAAGGCCTTATTGTAATTAGACGTGTGAGCGTAACACGTAGGTCTATGCCACATAGACATAAATAGGCGTGTGAGCATAACACGCAGGTCTGTGTCATACAGACAAATATGAAATGGCATTATTATTATTTATGTGATGAGTTATATATGATTAACGATATATCTTACTGTCTTGCTGGGCTTGGCTCACGGGTGCTCTACTGTGCAGGAAAGGGTAAATCTATCTCTGATCAGCCATGAGTATGGGAGTTGGGCGATGTATGTACATGTTCGGGCCACACTAGACCAAGCGGGTTAGGGTCTACCTGCGTTGAAACTTTTGTAACTCTATTTTTGCCGCTTAGGTCGGTTAAGGAGAAAAGACTTGTAATATTTTGTAAAATGATTTTTTTGGGATCCCGAAACATGTAACTTTTGTTTGTAAGGTTAAAATTATTACAAGTTTATTTTCATTCCGTTTTCGTTTAAAGTTTTAATTTCCGCGCTTATTTTAAAACCAATCCCGTTTAGGGGATTAGGGTTTCTTAATCATATTGGGTAGCGTGCCTAAATCTTAGGGCGTTACAGTTTGGTATCAGAGCGCCAAGGTTTTTAAATTTCCTGTAATCGGTCGAACATGTACAATCATCGTCAGAGATAAGCTCGACTCATGGTGCAGTAAGTGTTGAGAGTAAATACTTTACTGCTTATTTGATCAATTATTTACCGCTTTCTATTTTAGGCAGTATGTAAGCATCTAGAGTATTTATGTGATATATGATGCCATGCTTAAAATGCTATATGTTAAGTGTTTAATTATATGAAGTAAATAGTTGAGTTAGGGTTTAAGGTAATAAGTGCATAAGTGTGGTATTGGTGCTTAACTCGCCTGGGGTTGTTGGTTACGGGGGTACTTGTAAAAATGGACCCTCCGCAATCATCTAGACCACGGGGCGAGCAAGTAGAGCATGGTGTAGACCAAACCAATCCACCGCACCGCTGCACCTCCGCAATCCGGATAATGCGGGGGTTGGCAATGCTAATCCTCCCGCCGACCGGCGGATGTTCCATGAAATGCGAGGTATCATACTTCGTCAAGAGGAAGAGTTGCGTCGATTAAGGCAACCGCACCGCTGCCCTCGTTGAGCAAGTGTTACCACCGGTGCTGTGCCGGTGGTGGGTAACCGAGGGTTTATGATGCCGCATGTAGATTCCGTGTTTGAGCGGTTTGTGAAGCCGCAACCTCCCGCTTTTCGGGAGGTACTGACATAATTAAAGCTGAGCAATGGATGAGTACAATCACCCGTATCCTTGATAATATGGGAGTGACGGGAACAGAGAGAGTGAATTGTGCAGCTTTCATGTTACAAGATCATGCCCGCGTCTGGTGGGATATTGTGGGACAGACTCGTGATGTCAATGTAATGACTTGGGATGAGTTTAAGAATTTGTTTGAAGAAAAATTTTATAACATCGCTGTGAGGACTTCACACATGGAAGACTTTGTGAAATTAACTCAGGGGAAGATGTCTGTGGCCGAATACACTCTAGAGTTTGATCGAGCCGTCCAAGTTCTGCGGTGATCTCGGTGCCCACAGATTTCACCAGGAAACAGAAATATGTGAGAGGACTGAATGCCACAATCAGTCGGGACTTGAAGATTACCACTACTCATGACACTTTGTACAAGAAAGTGGTAGAGCTAGCCTTAATTGCTGAGGAGGCTGAGCATCAGGTAATAAAGGAGCGATCGCAAAGGATGTTGTCACGGCATCAAACCCTGCTGCTAGTGGTAATATCAGTAAAGGGACCGACAGTGGTAACACTGATCACAAACGAAAGGTTGATGCTTCCGGAACATCAGGGGGTAACAGGAAGTTTCGGGGAAACAGAGGTGGCCGCCATGGCCGCGGATCTTCATTCCGATCTTATCCTGAGTGTCCAAAATGCAAGAAACACCATCAGGGTGAATGTCGGGCCAAGACTTGTTTCCAGTGTGGCATGGTGGGTCACTTCATCAGAGATTGTCCTCAGACTAAGAAAGAGGAGCCTAAGAAGAATGTTACTCAGAACCCGGGACGACTTTTTACCATGACTCAGGCTGATGCTGATGCTAGTTCGTCAGTGGTGACAGGTCAGTTGTCTATAAATGGTTTTTCTTATACTGTATTGTTTGATTCGGGAGCTACCCACTCTTATGTGTCAAGTAGAGTAATTGAAAATTTTGATAAACCATGTGATATTTATGCTTCGGGGTTTGGTACCCTTTTACCTTCGGGAGACCTTATAGTATCCACTAGGTGGATTCGGTCCTTGTCCTTCTGGATTGACGGTTGTGAATTAACCGCCAATCTAATAGAATTGCAACTGTCTTATTTTGATATAATCCTGGGAATGGATTTTCTGTCTAAGTATGGGGCAACGATTGACTGCAAGCGGAAGATGGTGGTGTTTGAGCCTGATAGTGCCAACCCAACAGTGTTTGTGGGTAAAGTTCGGGGGCACGCATACCAAGAATAACACTTTTGAAAGCTAAGGACCCGATGAGCGGAGGTTGTCCGGGATTCATAGTTACGGTGGATACCACCAACCCGTGACATCCGGACTCGAGAGTACAAGATTGGTATGCGAGTTTCTTGACGTCTTTCCAGAAGATCTACCGGGATTGCCACCTACCCGGGAGATTGAATTTGTAATTGAGTTGGTTCCGGGAGCGGAACCAGTATCAAAGGCACCGTATCGAATGGCTCCAGCAGAATTAAAAGAATTGAAGATACAACTACAAGAATTACTGAATCTGGGATTCATTAGGCCGAGTTACTCTCCTTGGGGTGCTCCGGTATTATTTGTGAAGAAGAAAGACGGGTCTCTGCGAATGTGTATTGATTACCGAGAGTTGAATAAGCTTACCATCAAGAACAAATATCCTTTACCTCGAATTGATGATCTTTTTGATCAACTGAAAGGGAAGATGGTCTTCTCCAAGATCGATCTTCGCTCAGGCTATCATCAGCTGAGAATTCGAGAGGAAGATGTCCCGAAAACTGCTTTCCGTACTCGGTATGGACATTATGAATTTCTAGTGATGTCTTTTGGACTCACCAATGCCCCGGCGGCATTCATGGATCTTATGAATCGGGTATTCAAGGATTACCCGGATAGATGTGTGATCGTGTTTATTGATGACATCTTGGTTTATTCGAATCGGAAGAGGAACATGAGTTGCATCTTAGATCCGTATTGCAACGATTACGAGACCACAAGCTCTATGCTAAATTCAAAAAGTGTGAATTCGGTTATCTCGTGTCTCTTTCTTGGGGCACATAGTAGATAAAGATGGGATAATGGTGGACCCGCCAAGATTGAAGTCGTTCGGGATTGGCCAATACCAAAATCGGCCATCGAGGTCGAAGCTTTTGGGCTTAGCTGGGTATTATCGTCGATTTGTTGAGGGTTTCTCAAAGATCGCTGTACCCTTAACGGAGTTGACTCGAAAGAATTTGAAGTTTGTTTGGACTGATCGGTGTGAGAAAAGTTTTTTGGAGTTAAAGCAGCGCTTGATTACCGCTCCTGTGCTAACTCTTCCTTCGCATAAGGAAAAATTTGTTGTTTATTGTGATGCCTCGAGACAAGGTCTCGCCGTGTTCTTATGCAAGCCGGAAAGGTAATAGCTTATGCTTCTCGGCGATTAAAGGAGTACGAGCGAGAGGTACCCTACTCACGACTTAGAACTCGCGGCGATAGTATTTGCGCTAAAAATTTGGCGGCATTACTTATATGGCGAGAAATGTGAGATATACACCGATCATAAAAGTCCGAAATACTTCTTTACCTGCAGAGACCTGAATATGAGACAAAGACGCCGGCTAGAACCGGTGAAGGATTATGATTGTGAGATCCTTTATCACCCCGGTAAGGCCAACGTGGTTGCCGATGCCTTGAGTAGAAAGGGGCGAGTCGGATAAATACCGTGAATCAAATCTCGCGAATTAGCAAATGAGATGACCCGAGCTAAAATCGAGTTGGTTGTAGGGCGTGGCTAATATTACCCCGCAATCTACTCTTTTAGAACGAATCAAAGAAGCACAATTGCAAGATCCGAGTTAATGAAATCCCGAGATAGGGTTTTGGTTTGGGAAGACTAGTGACTTTACAAAGGATGAAACAGAATGTTACGATTTATGAATCGTGTTTGTGTGCCTATGGATGACGGTATTAAAAGAGAGATAATGACCGAGTCTCATACGACTCCTTACTCGGTTCATCCGGGTCAACGAAGATGTATCAAGACCTCAAGGCCATGTTTTGGTGGCCAAGCATGAAGAATGACATCGCCGAGTTTGTTGCTAAGTGTCTTACCCGTCGGCCAAGTGAAGGCCGAACATCGAGGCCCGCGGGGTTGCCGCCCATTGAATATCCCGAGTGGAAATGGGAAGACATTGCTATGGACTTTGTGGTAGGCTTGCCGAGAACCACGGGACGGTTCGACTCGTATGGGTCATAGTGGACGGAGTTTACAAAGTCGGCGCACTTTTTGCCTGTTCGAACGAACTTCTCCATTGATCAGTATGCTGAGTTATATGTTAGAGAAATTGTTCGTCTTCATGGTGTCCCAAAGTCCATTGTTTCGGATAGAGATCCGAAATTCACATCAAGATTTTGGGAGAGTCTACATCGAGCTATGGGAACTCAGTTAAAGTTTAGCACAGCATTTCATCCTCAGACGGATGGACAATCCGAGAGGACTATTCAGATCTTAGAAGACATGCTACGGGCATGTGTGCTTGACTTTGAAGGATCATGGGTAAAGTACCTTCCCCTGATCGAGTTCTCGTACAACAACAGCTATCAGGCAACAATCAGGATGGCCCCTTATGAGCTTTTATATGGAAGAAAATGTAGATCACCTATTCACTGGGATGAGGTAGGTGAAAGAAAGTTCTTGGGTCCCGAGGTTGTTCAGAGAACAAGTGAGGCAGTTGATAAAATTAGAGCGCGAATGCTCGCGGCTCGCAGCGTACGAAGAGTTATGCCGATCCAAAGCGACGGGATATTAATTTTCGGATCGGGGACATGGTGTTTCTCCGAATATCGCCAAAGGAAAGGCATCAAGCGCTTTGGTAAGAAAGGAAAACTTAGCCCCAGGTTCATTGGACCTTTTGAAATCCTGGAGAGGATAGGGCAAGTAGCGTACGGGTTGGCTATGCCCCCGGCGGGGTACATGATGTGTTCCATGTTTCGATGCTTCGAAAATATGTCTCAGATTCGTCCCATATCCTGAGTTATGAAGCCTTAGAACTACAACCAGATTTATCATATGAGGAACAACCGGTGCAAATACTTGACAGAAGGGAGAAAGTCTTGAGAAACAAGACAATTGCACTGGTGAAAGTGTTATGGAGGAACAGTAAAGTAGAAGAGGCAACCTGGGAACTCGAGACGGATATGCAGCAGAAATATCCAGAGTTGTTTAGGTAAATTTCGGGACGAAATTTCTATAAGGAAGGGGTAATTGTTAGGGGTGTACATCAAACCGCTCAAACCGTTCAAACCGCCCGCACCGCACCACACCGCAAAAAAAATGCGGTTTGAAATTCTTCGCGGTGCGGTTGCGGTTTGAATTTTTCCCAAACCGCGCGGTGCGGTGCGGTTTGCGGTTTGGAATTATTAAACCGCGATTCAAACCGCACCGCACCGCATGTTTTAAAATTTAATTTTTATATTTATTTAATTAAGCCCATACATATGAGCCCAACCCAAGCCCATAAATTTTAGGACAAAATCCATAACTCTTCACAAACTCTCTCTTCTTAGCAACAAACCCAAACCCATACATGTGTATTGAAATTTGGAGTTAGAAGTTTGTGTTTGTACATTTATATTGTTGTTGGAATTTAATTAGTTTCAAGTTTATTATTTTGATTTAGGTGTGTTGTTGAAACTTTAAAAAGATTATTAACTTATTGTTGTTGTTATAACTTTTATTAGTCTCAAGTTTGTTGTATTTTCTTAAGTGTTTTGGAATAATTATATTAATGATAGTTTAATTATTTTGTGATGACTTCAAAAAAAAAATGTGATAGTTCAAACCGCATAAACCGCAGAAACCGCACCGCACCGCATCATTTTTTGCGGTGCGGTTTTTGCGGTTTTTTAGTATCGCGGTGCGGGTGCGGTTTGGAAAATTGGAAAAACCGCATGTACGGGTTGGTTTGAAAAAATGGTTAAAAACCGCACCACCCGCACCGTGAACACCCCTAGTAATTGTAATACCCTGGAATTAAGGAAATGGATTAGCAAAGCCCTAACTAGTTAATTGAGTATTATTGTAGAATTATATTATATTATAATTTATTATATGCGAATTAATATGAGAAATGACATGTTAAGACCCCGTTGGTGAGTTAGGGGCATTTTAGTAATTTTGACCCGAGAAGGGTAAAACTGTGAATTTAATTTATTTATGTGCTTATGAACTATATATTATATAGTATATCTGGCGTGTCCTTTTTCAGGTGTGTTCTGACAAGTTGGCGCGGTATAGTCACAATCGGGTATTTCGGCCGAACCGGTTCGGGCCGAAATATAATTTTGGGATAAATTATTGGCATTTTATTTATGTGTGAATAATCTGAAATTATTTAAATATGTGTTATATATGAAATGAATTCAATGCCCTTGATTGTTTGAGTATGTGAGAAATGGCCCTAGGGGCAAAATGGTAAATTGTATTTTTGGATTTATTTTCAACTAAAGGCATTATTTGTAAAAAAATGAAATTCATTTTCTGCATTTACCTTAACCCTAAAACAGCCCCCTTCCCTCTCTCTCTCTATCTCTCTTTGTATTTGGTTGAAAAATTGGTGATTTGCTTGGTATACAAGCTTGAAATTGAAGAATTGTTTGAGGAGTTGTGGCTTGATCATTGCATTGAAGCTTGAGGTAGTTTTTCTATTGCTGAAATTTAATGAATTTGCTGCTGTGATTTTATGGTTGAAAAGCATGAAATAGGTTGGGATGGTCTTGAGATGCATGTTGGTGTTTTCTTGTTGGTTTGAGCATGTTTGTACTTGGATCTTTTGAATTGATGTTGGGTTAGGTTTAGACAGAATTTAAAAGGAATTTTATTGTGTTTTTATTCTGTTATTGAACTTTGAAATTAATTGTTCAAGTTCAAGTTCTTGAGCTTGAAGTTCTTGGTGATTTTGCTTAAGTTGGAGCTTTGAAGTTTATGATGTTTAATCTGAATTTTTGGGGTTTTTACCATTGGATTTTTAATGCATGAATTGTGTTTTAAGCTTTTGATTTAATTACTGGAAAATCTATTTAATGGATTTAAGTTTTGGTTGTGAAATGAGTTGAAATGGATGAGTTTTTGGGGCTGAAATTCATTGTTGAAGGCTGATTTTTAGTTGCTGGTTTTTGGTGTTGTTGGAGAGTGAATTAGGTGTAATTCCTCTCTAATTACTTGGTTTATGTTAGGTGAAAATTTGGTATGATTGTGGGTTGATATAGCATGAAAATTGGTGTTTTTGGATGCATTTTCGTGGCTGGAAATCGGGTTTCTGGGTTTTTAAACCCGATAGCCGCGACCATTTTTGGCAGCTTATTGTATTTTTTTCGGGTTTTTGTTTTGGTCATAACTTTTGACTCGGGACTCCGTTTGGGACGTTCTTTATATCGTTGGAAAGCTCGTTCCGAGCTCTATCTGAATATCTGGAATTTAAATGCACAGTTTTTAATTTGTGGAAATAGATTTTGGGATTAACCCTATACTTGTGTATCCCGGAATTGTGACTAGGATTACCGGCACTTGGTCAGGAGCACCGGGGATTTGGAATCTCCATATTTGTGGGACATCAGGTAAGACAGTAGTTAGCACGTAGAGATATGCGCAATGGCGCTTATATGGAATGTGATTTATATGAGAAACTAGAAACCGGGATTAGAGTTATTACTCTAAAGTGAGCGGTTTATTGGCTTAGGGTTATTACCCAAGTGAATTGTTAATATGTAATTGTTATGCCATGATGTATATAGCTGTATATTGAAGTAAAGGGTTATGTGTTCAAGGCATAATCAGGTTGGACTCGGTAACTAGAACCGAGATGAACTGTTCTAAGGCCTTATTGTAATTAGACGTGTGAGCGTAACACGTAGGTCTATGCCACATAGACATAAATAGGCGTGTGAGCGTAACACGCAGGTCTGTGTCATACAGACAAATATGAAATGGCATTATTATTATTTATGTGATGAGTTATATATGATTAACGATATATCTTACTGTCTTGCTGGGCTTGGCTCACGGGTGCTCTACTGTGCAGGAAAGGGTAAATCTATCTCTGATCAGCCATGAGTATGGGAGTTGGGCGATGTATGTACATGTTCGGGCCACACTAGACCAAGCGGGTTAGGGTCTACCTGCGTTGAAACTTTTGTAACTCTATTTTTGCCGCTTAGGTCGGCTAAGGAGAAAAGACTTGTAATATTTTGTAAAATGATTTTTTTGGGATCCCGAAACATGTAACTTTTGTTTGTAAGGTTAAAATTATTACAAGTTTATTTTCATTCCGTTTTCGTTTAAAGTTTTAATTTCCGCGCTTATTTTAAAACCAATCCCGTTTAGGGGATTAGGGTTTCTTAATCATATTGGGTAGCGTGCCTAAATCTTAGGGCGTTACAATCGCCAAAAGTGTAACGCCACATCACAAGTGAGGAAGAGGTGTTCAATGGATTCCTCCTCTTGTTCACAAAAGGGGCATTTGGTGTCTTCTATATGGAATCTCCTCCCAATAACATCTCTGACAGGAAGCGCCGTGGAGAGGATGCACCACCAAAGAATCTTGTGCCGCTCTAGAATTTTGCTATTCCAAAGTTTGTTCCAGAGCGATGGAGCCACCTCACAGTGGCTGGCTCTCTCCAGAGCTTGAGCTAGGTAAGCCGATTTACTTGTAAACTTTCCGCTAGACTCTAAAGTCCATCCCCATCTATCCGTTCCCTGGCCCGAGGGGTTGCCTCCCTTCAAAATAGCTGAGACTGTATCACTGTCGAACAATCCAGTTAATTTGGGAATGTCCCAATCACCAGAATTGGTGATTAGGTCAGCCACCCAAATTAAGTTAGGCGGGATTTCTCCCATTGGTTTCGGAATGAAACCTTTTAGATGAGGAACCCAGGGGTCCCTCCAAATGGAGGTGTCTTTGCCATGACCCACAAGCTTACAAGCCCTTTTCCTCAGAATTTCATTAGCTTTGACCACATTCTTCCAGAACCACGAGTCAGATTCTTTGTAATTGCAATTGAGAAACTCTTGTCCTCGGAGATATTTGGCTCTAAGAACTCTGCAGCAAAGAGATTGACAACCATTCAACATCTTCCAACCCCATTTGGCCAAGAAAGCCAGGTTCATTTCTTTCATTTTCCGAAACCCAAGCCCTCCCAAAGACTTAGGAAGGCAGAGTTTATCCCAAGCTTTTAGATGCAAGCCATGATTTCCTCGCTCAAAACCCCACCAGAAATCCCTGACGAGCCCATCTATCCTTTTCCCCAATTTATCAGAAATTTTCGTGGTTTGCATAGCATACAGAGGAAGCGAAAGACCAACAGACTTAATTAGAGTGGCCTGCCCAGCTTTGGATAGTGTCTTCGCTTTCCAACCTTGTAACTTTGAAGTTAGTCCTTCAAGGATGAAGTTGAAATCCGCATCCTTTTGTTTGGATCTAAATAGAGGCAGACCCAAGTACTTGATGATACCTTCTGGAGAGCCAATACCCAAAGCTTCCTTTATGCTTCTTCTCATCCCAATGGTAGTATTCTTACTAAAAAATATTGACGTTTTGAGCTTGTTCACTTTTTGAACAGACTAGGAGCAAAATTTCTCCAAACAATTCCAGAAGCCTTTAGCCTCACTCACATTGGCCCGTCCTACCAGAATTAAATCATAATACAGTCATCTAAAATATTATAATCCAAATTTTACAGTCATCCAAAATAATATAACAAATGTAATCTAAAAATTAAAACAAATAATTAAAAAAATTTAATCATCATATTCTTTAATTCCATTATACAGAGGCGATGTCTTAGTCTTCTCCTTTGTTGTAACGTCCCCGCTTCAAGCCTCCATTGGGTCCTTACACCCACGGAATAAATGGCTCTTATACACGAGTACGCCACTCTGGCTGCTTCCTGGATTGATGACTGGCCCTACAGACCAACACGAGTGTTTCCAGCGTGCTTTGTCCTCACTCGCACGCTTCCTGGGAAAACTTCCCAGGAGGTCACCCATCCTTAAATTACTCCAAGCCAAGCACGCTTAACTGTGGAGTTCTTTCGAGATGGGCTACCGAAAAACAAGATGCACCTTGTTGACATAGGTAGTACCAATCAATCCATTTAAGCTCTATTCAACTGTGTAGTCCCATACCTACACAGTCTCAGAATCATCCCACTTGACCTTCCCCAGGCGGTGTGGGATTGCACAGCTTACCCGGTGTTTCCCCTTACGGATCACGGGACTACTGACTGTCACAATCACCCCCCCTTACGGGGTCCGACGTCCTCGTCGACCACACTTCCGGCTGGGTCAAGGCTCTGATACCATTTGTAACGTCCCCGCTTCAAGCCTCCATTGGGTCCTTACACCCACGGAATAAATGGCTCTTATACACGAGTACGCCACTCTGGCTGCTTCCTGGATTGATGACTGGCCCTACAGACCAACACGAGTGTTTCCAGCGTGCTATGTCCTCACTCGCACGCTTCCTGGGAAAACTTCCCAGGAGGTCACCCATCCTTAAATTACTCCAAGCCAAGCACGCTTAACTGTGGAGTTCTTTCGAGATGGGCTACCGAAAAACAAGATGCACCTTGTTGACATAGGTAGTACCAATCAATCCATTTAAGCTCTATTCAACTGTGTAGTCCCATACCTACACAGTCTCAGAATCATCCCACTTGACCTTCCCCAGGCGGTGTGGGATTGCACAGCTTACCCGGTGTTTCCCCTTACGGATCACGGGACTACTGACTGTCACATTTGTTGTTCTCTTGACCTTGAATTTATTATCTACAATTCACATTTTAAAAAATAATAAGTTATTAAAAATAAATATGCATATATAAAAGAAAAAAAAATATTATAGAATGATAAATTACACACACTATATATATCCAAAAGCGTATGTCAAATTTTAATAAATCATCATACATTGTCTTTTATAAATCCAAAAACGAATATCAAACTTTTATTAATAAAAATAACAAAATAACCTAACAGTATACTAAGTCTTACCAATATCCCACATATATCTTTATATATTAAAAGTGCCTATTTAACGGCAATTCTTGGTTTGACGGTAATTCTTGGTTTAACGATTCTTTTATTTTTTTTAACCCAAAAATAAATAATTTTTATTTTCTTTAACGGATTCTTTTAACGCCGTTAACTTTTTTTCTTATAAAAATATATATATAAAAAAAAAAATCATCTCAATCGTAGCTCTGTTTGCTCTGTTTATTTACATAAATGAATTGTTTCTCTTCTTAGGGCTACCATCGATACCTTCTATGGCTGCTATCTCATTCAACACGCCGAATTTCCCATCTGGGTTTGCTTTTCCAGGTTGAACTAAGCTAATTTTTCACCATTGACATCGTAAATTCAGATTCTGTGTTCGTTTTATAGTTTCAATTCATTCATTTTTGGTCGTTTTGACTTCTTGACCAAGTCGTCTCTCTCTTTCTCTGAAGGTGTTGTGGAAATTGATGATCTGGGTTTTCATCAATCGTTCAACATATTTTGAAATAAATATATTCCGTACATTCAATCTATGAACGTTCCCTTATCGAGATCCATTTTGTCGGGTTTTCATCAATCGTTCAACATATTTTGAAATAAATATATTCCGTACATTCAATCTATGAACGTTCCCTTATCGAGATCCATTTTGTCAAAAATGATTTAGCTTTTCTTTTAAAAACAAATGGAACAGAAACAGCGAAGCTCATCCCTGAGCATATGCTGACGTTCAAGATTGTTGGAGAGCCTGAGGGTCCTCATTACGCTCACTATGGTGTTGTGGGAAGTCATTTGGTATGTGGGCAGTCTATTTCACTTTCCTCTGATTAAACCTATTGGTTATTAGGGCTCATTCTGTTGTTAAATGCATTTCTTTAACTTTGGGTACCAAAAATTGCTGCATTTTTGAAATATTGGTTATAATGGTCACATTTAATTGTGTTATTTATACGCAGGAAAAAGGCCTAGAGATTTACTAAATCCCAAGGTTGTTAAGTATATGCAGTCTGTGTTTAATTTAGCATTATTATTACCTGGCAGGCTTTGAAGTTATTGGGAAGTGAAGTGCTTGTGGGCTAATTTCTATATTCCTTTCAGGAGTTTGACTTCAAAGAGAAGAAAACTTTGGAAGAAAGGAAAATGGCGACCGTCGGTGGAATCAAAGAAGTTGATGGGAATCAGAACAGTCTCGAGATCGAAAGCCTTGCTCGTTTTGCTGTCGATGAACACAACAAGAAACAGGTGCAGATCCTCATTTTCTATCCGATTACAATTTTTTTTCTTATTTAGTTATTCAGATATCGATCGATGACCGATCGTTGTGTAGAGGGAAAGAACTGAGATTGATTTCTTTGTTTTGGGATGCAGAATTCGCTTCTGCAATTTGAGAAGGTTGTAAACACGAAAGTGCAAGTGGTTTCTGGTACGATGCATCATATTACGTTGGAGGCTTTGGATGGGGATAAGAAGAAGGTTTATGAAGCCAAGGTGTGGGAGAAGCCATGGATGCATTTTAAGGAGCTCCAGGAATTCAAATATATTGGTGATGCTCCTTCTGGATCATCCTCTTAATTCTGAGCTATATGGTAAGCTGTAAACGTCTTTGATTTTTTTTTTTCAAATCTATTTATCTAATTCTATATATGATTATGAATACGGGAATATAAGAAAAAGACTCTGTTTTTGCAATCTTACTTTTATTGCAATATTATGAAAATATATATTTCTTTTGAGTAGTATCATTAGACGCTCTGATAAAATTGAACCTCAATTGAGTTGTTTCATATTTCAAAACTGACACAAACAATGATCCTGATCACTTAACTTTGACCCTTGTGCTATTTGGTTACAAGTACTATTGTGTAAACCATTGTTTTCATGTTAGTATTTGCTTAAGTTTCATGAATTGACATCATTAGACTTGATCACTTAGTAGTTAACATGTTATTGATCATTATATAAGAAAGATGATGTGTTATTATTATTATTTTCAATTCGTTTGTTAGAGAATTCTTGGTCATGATCTCAGAATCGGTTGATTACTGGTCACTGGGGTTGGAGCCCCAGTGACCAGTAGGAACCATCATACTATCGGAGCACTCTGCTAAAATGCTACCTTAAGGCTAATTTTCCCTTTGATTGATATTGAAATGTATCTATATGTTATGTGCCTTACATTATGTCTTCAAATGATTTTAATGAAAATGTCTAATTTAATTCAACTCCTTGCTTTAAGCTTGATTCACCTCCCATAATCTTCACCTCTCTGTTTTGATAGGAAAATGTTGCTGGTAAGTCAGGATTGACACACTGTATTGACAGATCAAGTTATCAAAAGATCAAGCATTTCTGTGAATTGGAAAACTAATGTTAGAAGATAAATGTTGGGAAAGAATTTATAAACAGAACATAATGTAGGATCTCTTATTATCTTTTTAATACAAGTGGATGTTTTTTTTCTGAACAAAAAAGAAAAAAGGAAAGACAGAAAAGAAAAAGGGAAAAAGACAAAAAGAAGAGGCTGTAGCTACTCAAGGCATTTGATGAACTTATAATAATTTAGTGTATGATCAGAATGTTAACAAAGATGAGGTTATGATTGACAACAATTAGTCACTAACATGGATATGTATTTCAGATTTCCTTAGACTGCTGTGGAACACTCTAATTGTATGAAAATCACAGTGAGTTGCCAGAATTTCTTGGTGGTTCCCACACGTGTCGATGAGGGAGGTTGCCTTCGATCTGATAAGGGTCCGTGGAAGAATCCAGAAATATTGAAGGTTTAAACTGGAATAATAATTTTTCCTGTTGTGTAATATTTTTACAAGCTTTAGCTATGAACCCTTGTATGTCCTTGTTAATTAGAAACCAATGATTGTTATAACCCGTCTTTTTTCACAGATGGTTCACAATGGTGAAGCGCGGCGTGCCAGGCAGATTGTCAAGGTTATAACCAGCGAGGGGAAGGTTACCTATATTAAACCGCACTACCCAGCGGTAAAACTTCATAAACTATCTTGACTTTGTATTAATGTGGAGCATGCCATTTATTTTTTCTGTTCCTGGTTGTCATATTATTATATTGGCTGCACCTTCTAGCAGGTGAAAGGTAGTGATACATCGACTGCTGAGTCGGGTTCTGAAGCTGAAGATATTGGCTCTCCCAAAACAATAAAGAGCTATTCACATCTTCGGTTGACTCCTGTTCGTGAGGAAGTATGTTGTCATCTTTTATGTTAAATCATTAGTACCATATATATATATTATATTTATATGCACTAATGTCAGTCATCTTATAATTAAGACCCTTTTTTTGGAATCGGTAATCATTGGATTTAAAACTTCTTGTAGTTTTGACACTTGTATATATCATAACATGCCCAAAAGGGGAGTACAAACAACTGGGAAACTACATAGCAATTGCTGTAGTTTTCTACTCCTAAAATGGTAGACTTAGGTGGGTTGCCAATTTGAGAAAAGAAAACATAGTTTTCTTTCAGGTATAGTCATAACAAGTATACTTAAAATAAATGTGATGCAACATAATATATGTACTTAAAATGGTCTACTCAGAAAAATTGTGCACTTCTATATTTTATTCAGTTTTTTTATTTTGGTGAATGTTGGTTATTTATAATGTTCTTTTTGCGAATATGTAGTCTAAGACTGTCGGAAAAGCAAGCTATGCTGTTAACTTTGCCGTGAAGAGTTTATTGTTATTTATAATGTTCTTTTTGCGAATATGTAGTCTAAGACTGTCGGAAAAGCAAGCTATGTTGTTTCCTATTTAAAAGTTATTTGAATGTTATTCAAATTATTGTTATTTTTTTTATTTTTTTTTTGTAAGAAACTGAATATTTTTAGTTATGCTCATAAATATCATCATGAAATAAGGAAGCAGTTTTAATTTGAAAATTGTTAATTTTTTGAATTTGAACTTGGGGATGTGTTTCCTATTTAAAAGTTATTTGAATGTTATTTAAATTATTGTTATTTTATTTATTTTTTTTTTTTTTTAAGAAACTGAATATTTTTAGTTATGCTCATAAATATCATCATGAAATAAGGAAGCAGTTTTAATTTGAAAATTGTTAATTTTTTGAATTTGAACTTGGGAATGTGATATTAGGTTAATCATATTTATAATGCAATTTGCTCTCTCCATAGATTTGCTCTCAGGTCTCAATTCCGTCTCACTGTAATGCAATTTTTAATAATCTCACTTTCATATTTATAATGTTTAGATTTAATTAACTAACACTAAAACTCTCTTTCTTTATCATCGTCTTCTCCTCTTCTTTCTCAATCAAGGTCAATCCTGAAGCCTCCACTCCAATTTACTCGCTCCGTGGCCTCGACAACTTCAAGTTCTTCTCATTGTCTTTCTACTGGTACTGGTAAGAGTACTCTGTCTTCATTGTCTTTTTACTTCTCAACACCTTATCGTCTTTTTACTCTATTCTCAAATTTGCTGGATTCTTTCCAATTTCGTTGACTTTATGTTTGCTGGTAATTAAAGTTTATTGCAATTTTTCTATAATTTTCAATTACTATCTTGATTTTTGTTTTTATTACTAACCAATTCAGACTGTATAATTAGTATAGTTATTTATTTGTTTTAGGTGTTTTAAGAGCTTAATAATATTGAATTAATTAAAAATCATTGATTTATTTTGTAATTAATATACACAAAAAATTAATTAAAAATCATTGATTTTTTTGTACTTAATATACTATTGAATTCTATTACATATGTAGTTTTTTTTTTTTTTTTTTTTTTTTGCAGAAAGCATATTATTGGATTGAAGCTGAAATCATATTAAAAAATATCAACCAAGATTTTTATTACATGTCGTGTGATTTTTGTAATAAGAAACTTATGTTCTACAACGACAACGAAGAAACAGATTGTGAAAATCCAAAATGCGTAAAAAGATGTCTTCCTACACCACGGTAAGCACATTATAACTAAATTAATACTTGAACTTCTTGCACATTCATACTAACCGTTACATATTCTGTATAAATTATTAGTGCAAGGACATATGTACAACTCGACGATGGTACAGAGTTGCTAGATGCTGTGATGTTCGGTGATGTTGCAGAAAACATATTCTCATGTACTGCAGTTCAATTAAGATCATATTCGGACGAGGTAACTATAAAAAAATAAATATGTAAAATTTATACATTTTCGTACATAGAAATACATTAAAACTTATAACTAATCATTTTTTTTTCTTCAGAAACATAAGTTGTTTGTCCAAAAAACTACAAGGCAACTATCAGCCAAAAAATGGAGAATTCAGTTGTACGTAGATGCAAACCGAACAATGAGTTCAAAGTACAATCAGTTCACCATTCAAGCAGTTGAACCAATGGAAGATTAGGCAGAAGTTGCCATTTTTTTTTTACAGTAATTTTATTTTATTTAGTGTTAAGACTTTTCTTGGTGCCGAGCTTCTTTCAATTTCTATTGACTTGTTATCTACGGATTTACATGGAGTATTGTATGCAAGTATTTCATATACCCAATTTTCTAGAAGTAAATAATAAGTATCATTTTATTTTGATTTATATATACCTAATTATATTTTACCAACCAATTATAATAGCACAAATATTAATTTGCTAAAACAAATCATTCGTGTAATCATACCTTCACATACAATCTAAATAAGAAGAAAAAAAAATAAACTTTACCTAAAACTAACATTTACGTGCCTCGGCACGTAACTCCTACCTAGTATAATACATATAAGTGAAAAAAAAAGGGATCAAAATACAAAATTAACAATTAAATAATATTAATTACTCAATCATCTTATTGAATTATTCCAAATGCATATATAGTCTATAATCTTTAATTTTAGTCGAAGGGTATATATAACTCTGCATATATTTCTGTCTAAATTACTTAATTCTAGTAATTATAAAAAAGTTGATAAAAATTAATTTATATAATCAAAGGCACGTATTTCTCATTTAAAAGAAAAATAACATATACGAATAAATACACAGGACAATATCTATTCAATATTTATTTTAAATCTGATTTCAAATATTAATATAAATGAAATACTATTTTAAAGAAGATGAAAAAAGTTAGAAATAAATGAATAAAAAAATAATTACTTACAACTGAGGTGGTGCTTCCTGTGTCGTGGCTGCCTAGAAAAAGAATGATATCAAGACAAGATTACACTTCAACAAATAAACATGAAAAGTGCTTTGTAAGTATTTAATATTTACCAGTAAAGAAATAAGAAATAAGGCCATAGAAGATGATAGAAATAATTACCAGAAGAGACGGAGGGAGCAAGCCACTGATGTCGGTGTCGTATTTGTGATGTTCTACAAAGAGGAAGAAGATACTTATTTGATTAGAGAGAATCGATCTGAGCGAAAATAAAAAAAAAATAGAGACGAGAGAGGGAGGGAGAAGCTTACCTATTCCATTGTCATCGTCGATCTGGAATGGGGATCTGTAGGTGTGTGTTAGGTCCTTTTTTGGCAATTTAGTTGTCAAAATATTTTTTAATTAATGTGCATATTTATTGAACATTCAATTTGTTTGTTTGCCAAACTCTGGACCCTTTTTCCAGGGGGAGTTGTGGTTGGTTAGTACTTGTGAACATATCTTTTACAGTTAGCTTGTTTTTGGTTTCTTTGTGATATTCGATTGTGTTACTCAAGGGGAGTAGTTTCTTTTGATCTTGCTAACTTTGCCTTGCAGGTACTTTATGTTAAAAATTATTTTGTTCATCTAAAGTGCCAAAGGAGGAGATTGTAAAGTCCTTTTTTGGCAAGTTAGTTGACAAAATAATTTTTTCATTTATGGTAAGATTGTTGTGCATTCATATTCGATTTCTTGCCTTATAAATTTTGATTGTAGTTGCTCTTTTCCTTATTTGGAAAGTTGCACTTTCAGCTGAACTTTCCTTTGTTGAAAACTTCTTAAAAGAGAAGGAATTCTCTTTTGGAAAGTTGTCTTTTTTAGGGAAACTTTGATTATTGTCTTTTTCTTATTGATTTCGATTGTATCTTGATACAATCAGAATATCTAATCTGTTTTTGGCAGGAATCAAGCTTTGATAGAGGATCGGACCCGATTATAGCAAGTTTCCCGTTTCTGGTGTGATCTGCTGCGTCAGCATCCGAATCTGATGTAGCAGATTGTGTTTCTTTAGGAAAGTTTTTGTACAGCTGTAGATTCGAATTTGTGACTGTCTCTAAGGTTTCTATATTCTATAAATAGAGCCTAGAGAGCAGTCATTCGAGTTACCTCTTCCATTATTCATTTTTTGCATTTATCTTTTGAGAGAAGAGAGTGTTTCTTTGTTTTGTGAGAGCCTAGTTGTTCATCTAGGTTCTAGTTGTCTATTTCTGTTCTTACTCTGTCCTAGAGAATGTGAAGAACTACTTGACTGAACAAGAGATTGGTCTTCGGGAGAAGACTTGATAAAGCCTTACTTCAGGAGGAAGTAAGCACTTGGTCTTCGGGAGAAGACTTGTTGAAGCCTTACTTCGGGAGGAAGTAAGCACTCACACTTCAAAGACGAAGGGAGTTCGGGCTTGAAGGTGTTTCAAGAAGTCAGATTCATAAAGTGGATTACAAAGGATTGCGACAATACTTTAGAGGGAGTCTAAACTTGTTTAAGTCAATTGTCTTTGTAATTTTGATACTTTATTAATTGATTTCATTCTCTGGGCGTGGCCCCGTGGACTAGGAGTGTTCGGGAGAATACTGATACCACGTATAAATCTCTTGTGTCAAGTTATTTATTTTTCTGCTAATATTTTATATTCTGCCTGTTTTATTTTGCTGTAGCAGAATTACTTTCTGCCTCTGCAAACACTTACAATTTTATATTTTCTTATATATAGCTGACATTTTGCAAAAACACGATTTTTCAGTGTGTGCATGCGTTATTGCTCTGGCTGGAAGTAAAAAAGACGAATGAGGGTACCAGGAAAATCGACGAAGATATGAGCGTGGGAAGAGCCACTTCTGGTATGGTAGGGACGGCGATAGAGAGGAAAAAAGGCAGTGTGTTGTTGAATCGTTGATTTGGTTTGGCTATCCTGGAAGTGTGAGTTGACGAAAGAGAGGGAAGGAGGCGGAGGGAGAGTATGCGTGAGTTAGGGTTGCTTAGGGTTAGGGGTTGGGTTTTGCCTGATTTTCTTTCTATGTATAAAATATGTAATTTTTTTTAAGTAATAGAAACACATATGGGTTGGGTTGGGTTCATTGGGCCACAAAAAGCCCAGCCCGATTTCGACCCATAACATACGAGTTGATCACTTTACAACCCAACACAATTTTGGCCCATAATAAAATAAGTTGACCGGCCCATTTTCGGGTTGGGTTGGTCGGCCCAACTCAACCCATGAACAACCTTAGTCGTTACCCCTGTGGAGGTGGATGGTCCATCCCCTCCACAGGAGCCATGATTGGTGTTGCTTGGAACTGTAGAGAGTTGGAGAAGACCTCTACAGTTTTGGAATTGAAATCCCTGATTCGGTCATGCTCACCTGATTTCATTTTCATAGCCAAATCAAAAGTAGAAGCTGTTAATTTGGTACGTACTCTAAAGAATTTGTATTTTTATAATAACATTGTTATTCATGTTGTGGGTAATGCGAGGGGTTTAATTCTTGCTTGAAATGTGGATTTTACTTTCAAATGCTTATGTGTATCAAAAAATCAAATTTTGGGTATTGTGTATTCTGACCCTAAGCATCATCCTTGGTTGTTGTCTTGTGTTTATGGGCCTCCGTACTTTCACGAGAAAAAGAAATTCTGGTTGAACATGATGGACCTTGGTTTCAAGTTTGGCGGGCCTTGGTTGATCTTGGGAGATGTGAATTTTGTCCTGAGTAACTCAGAGCGGGTGGGATCCAAGGGGAAGCACCAATTTCTCCCATTCCTTGTTGAGTTAATTAATGGCCATGCTTTGATAGATATGCCCATAAAAGGTGACAACCTGAATTGGGAGACAAGGCTTTGGTTAACGAGAGTTGGTTAAGGATTTTTACTAAAGCAGTGGTTCGGTCGCTCCACACTTGCAATTCAGATCACCGACCCCTTTATGTTAGTATTGTGAATTCCGAGTCTAGAGCACAAAGGCCCTTTCATTTTGAGGCTTGGTGGACCAGGGACCCGCGGAGTACCCTAATTGTGAGTTATGCTTAGGCGTCAGTTTCCCATAACTGGGCCCCAGCTAGTATTTTTAAGAAAGTGGGTGCTACCCGCCTGACCCTAGGCAGGTGGAACTGAGAGCAATTTGGTAAGTTAGATACTAACATCTCCATGATGGAAGCCCAACTCCAGAATATCCAAAAATGCCCGTGGGGTCGAGAAAGTGGGCCCAGGAGTTGGAGGTGAGACAAAATCTAAATGAGGCTTTACGACAGAAAGCCTTACATTGGCAACAAAGATCCCAGGTCTCTTGGATTAAGGATGGTGATACGTGCTCTAGGTTCTTCTTCATTTCGGCCATCATCCGTAACAGACGAAACACAGTGGAAAGTATCTTGAATAATGATGGGGTGTGGATCTCTAATAAAAGAGACATTGCTAGAGAATTCTTAAATTTTCTAGGGGGCATATTAAAATACACTACCAGTATCTTGTATTCTGTAACTACGGAAAAACTGTTTTCAATACTAGTTTCATTATTCTGCATTTAATTAATCACTTAATTAATATTAAACTGGGAATATTAAAATACAGAATTTTAGATATAAATATAATATAAAATATACGTGTTTGCAAATAAATCTTAGACTAATTTAAAAAGAGAAAATTATGGCAAAGTCCCCAAAAGTTTATTTTTATGCAGATAAGTCCCCAACCTCAAAAAATAGCGGCAATAGTCCCCAAACTCGAAATTCTTGTAAGTCTGTTGGTCCTCTTTTTAACAGATCTGTTAATTTCTTCCTAAAATGTCACATGTTGATATTAAATTACGGCATAAGTCTCTTAAAAGTTCATTTTGATGCAGATAAGTCCCTAATCTTAAAAAAAATTGTGACAACAGCCCCAAGCTTAAAATTTTCGTTACTCCGCAGGTACCTAATTTAATAGCTCAATTGTTGTTCTAAAAAATATCACGTGTTAATAAAAATTAATTTAAATTAAATAAATAAATAAATTATTTTAAAAATTAATTAATTAACCTTTTCTTTTTATCTTTTCTATTTTTTTTATCTTTCTTCATCTTCTAGTTCTATAACGTCCCACTTCAAGTCTCTATTGGGCCCTTACACCCACGAAATGATGGCTTTCATACACGAGTATGTCACCCTAGCTGCTTCATGGACTAATGACTAGCCCTACAAACCAACACGAGTGTTTCTAGCGTACTTTGTCCTCACTCACACACTTCTTGGAAAAACTTTCCAAGAGGTCACCCATCCTGAAATTACCCTAGGTCAAGCACGCTTAAACATGGAGTTCTTTTGTGATGGGCTATCGAAAAACAAGATGCACATTATTGATATAGGTATTACCAATCAATCTATTTAAGCCCTCTTCAACTATGTAGTCCCATACCTACACAGTCTCAGAATCATCACACTCAACCTTCCACATGCGATGTGGGATTGACAGCTTACCTGGTATTTCTCACTACGGATCACGGGACTACTGATTATCACAATCACCCCCGTTACGGGGTCTGACGTCCTCGTCGAACACTTTTTGGGATGGGTCATGGCTTTGATACCATTTGTAACATCCATGTTTCAAGCCTCTATTGGGCCCTTATACCCACGAAATGATGGCTCTTATATATAAGTACGTCACTCTAGCAGCTTCATGGACTGATGATTGGCCTTATACACCAACACGAGTATTTCCAACGTGCTTTGTCCTCACTTGCACACTTTCTAGGAAAACTTCCCAGAAGGTCACCCATCTTGAAATTACCCCAAGTCAAGCACGCTTAACCGTGGAGTTTTTTCGTGATGGGCTATCAAAAAATAAGATGCACCTTGTTGATATAGGTAGTACCAATCAATCCATTTAAGCCCTCTTCAATTGTGTATTCACATACCTACACAGTCTCAGAATCATGACACTTACCTTCACCAGGAAATGTGGGATTACACAGCTTACCTGGTGTTTCCCCCTACGGATCATGAGACTACTGACTGTCACAAGTTCACTCCCAGCCCAACATCACAGCTCTGGTATGCTTTACTAAAACTCTCCAATTTATATTAGCAAGAGTGGTCGCTCTAAAAAAGATCTAAGTAAAGTTTTAACTAGAGAAGCTAATATCACAAAACAACCCTCAAAACCCACCACCCATTGTAGATGGGGACAGACAGAATAGATTCAGGGAGAGGGTTGGAGTAAGGTGCAACTATTTAGGGTTTTTTTTTTGCTTAATTATTTTTTCGAGTTTTTTGCATGGGATCGTGGGATGGGATGAGGAAGAAAGTGAAGATGAAAAGATGACACTTGTCGGCGAAAGCCTCCACCATCGAGAAGGGTGGGTGGCGAATCGTAGAAGGTTTTTTATATATATAATATTTTTTAATCTTTAATAAAAGATAATGAAAAATAATATTAAAGTTTTTAATAATTTTTTATTGTATGTTTAAATTATTTTTAAACAATTTTTATGTTGTGAAACAATAAATTTTTGACACGTAGAAGTTTTAAGAACTACAAAAAAGTTGTTAAATTGGGTACCTACAAACTATATCTACAATTTTTTGAGATTACGACTTATCTGCATCAAAGTAAACTTTTTGGGAACTTATTTGCATCAACGTAAATTTTTTAGGGACTTATGTCTCAATTTAATATCAACATGTGATATTTTAGGGAGAAATTAACAGATCTGTTAAAAAAAAGGACCAACAAATTTACAAAAATCTCGAGCTTGAGGACTTTTACTACAATTTTCCCATTTGCAAATTAAAACTTTATGAAGCTCTTGAGTTTCATCTTTACTTTCACCAGCACAAGCTATCAATATAATTTATTTGAGTAATAATATATGCACAATACAATACAAATGATTTATTTTAAAAGATCAATATAATTTAAAATATTAATTATTGTACAACATAAAGGCCAAGGGAGATTTTTCTTTTAACACGTTAATATATATAATATAAACTCTTTCTCTCAAGAGACATATGTACTAGTCGAAAATACAACTAACCAATAAAACAAATGGATACATCTACTCCTAAAAATGACTTAATTTCAATGTCACACTACTACAAATATAGTATTTTTTGTCGTTTTGCAACTGACATATATTCTTTTAGTGTCGGTTGTTAAAACCGACCTATATATCATAGACACAAAAACTACATTATTTTGCGTCAGTTTTCTACAGTCGGTACCAAAAATAGCGACAGTTGAAAACAATCGCTAATAGTGTAAAGAAATTTTTTTACAACATTCCCGTCAATTTTGTACCGACACAACAAAAAAACCAAAAAAAAAAAAAAACAAATCCAAATATTCATCCCGAAATTACACCTAAATCTAAAACAAATACCCAGATAATATTACAAATCTAAAATAGAAATATAAAAATATTAAGATCTACACAAATAAACATACACAAAAAAATCTAAAACAGATCCAAATACAAAACACAATAGCCACCGTCATTAAATCAAAACCCAGAAATAGACAATGGTCTTCCTCTTTGTTTTCATCCCCAACTCAAAAATTTGTACAAAAAAATATTTCACCCACGAGATCGAAAGAAAGAGAGAGTAGAGAAAGAGAGCAAAGAAAACTTACATGGTAACACTGGCATGGTGTCGAGACGAAAGAGAAGGGAAGAGGCCATTCATGGCCCGTTTGGCTCGTCGGCGTGTGGGTGGCAGAGCTGGTGTCAAGATGAGATAAAGAAAGGGAGAAGAAGGGTTGCACGGCTGGAAGATCGTAGGAGGCGGTGCATGGTGGGGTTGCCGATTGTCAAGAGAGTGAGAGAGAAATGGGGTGCGACTGATTGTGTTTTAGGTTTAGGTTTATATTTAGTTTATATATGTAGGGTTTTATGTGTCAATTGGGCCTTTATTGAATCAAGCTTTTTTTCTTTTTATTTAATGTGTCGGATTTTAATTGACGCTAGGTTGCGTCTATTATGAATTGGCGCGAATATCGAATATATCATTTTTAAATCGTCGCAAAATGTCATCGGTTCCAAACTGACAAAATTTTTTATTGTAGTTTTTTTACATCGATTTTTGGCATTGATCGAAGTGTTGACCTACGCAAAAACACACTTTTGTAGTAGTGTCAACTAAATTAAAATTATTTAACTCACAACAAATTATGTACTATCAAGTTTCATAACTAGCTCTACCAAGTAGTTTACATTTCAATATACTTTGTCCCATATGAGGGATGTGAAACCTTAAATTATGTTTTATATAAAGTCCCTTATATATATTTTTCTATTGTAAGTGATGTAATTTTTTTTGTTAAATGGTGTATAAATTTTATTGTATAGTGCATCATTTTATTTTAGATCATATATGTTTAATTTTTATTTTATTATAAATAATTTTATAAATATGATATAATTATTTTATAATTATATATAATTTTGTTAATATAGTATATACTATTTTTTAATGATATTATATTATTTTATTTTATTTTTATTGTAGGTATATATATGTTGTTGTATGATATATGCTTTTCGTTATATGGCATATAAATTTTATTTTATAGTATATCATTTTATTTTAAATTATGAATGTTTAGTTTTTATTTTATTATATATAAACGTGGTGTATAATTTTATAA
This sequence comes from Cannabis sativa, assembly GCF_029168945.1. Lineage (NCBI taxonomy): Eukaryota > Viridiplantae > Streptophyta > Magnoliopsida > Rosales > Cannabaceae > Cannabis > Cannabis sativa. The sequence goes on along the minus strand of NC_083608.1, from coordinate 37,224,081 downwards.
ATATGCTATAATTATTTTATGGTTGTATATAATTTTGTTAATGTGATATGTATAATTTTTTTAAGTAATAATATATTATTTTGTTTTATTTTATTTTTTATTGTAGGTATTTATGTTTTGTTGTATGGTATACACATTTTATTGTGTATACCATATTATTTATTTAAAATGATATTTAATTTTTATTTTATTATATATAATGATTAAATATAAATTTGTTGGTATAGAATACACATTTTAATAGTGATATATAATTTTGTTAGTATGATATATATATATATGTTGAGTATTAATTTAGTATTGTTATAATTTTTTTGTAGTATATAATTTTATTATTACGATATATTAATTTTTTCGTGATATGATATATTCAATAATGTTTTATATATTTAATGATGGGTAAATACTCATCTCGTACCTTGTGTTTTGTTGAAATACATAATTGGCACCCTATGTTTTAAATAATGATCAATTTTTTTTTTTGAAGCAAAATAATGATCAATTAGTATCCTCTATTTGTAAAATTAACAACTTTGGTACCCTTAATATCCCTACATTACCCCTTAAATGTATACTTTTGTTATTTTTAAATTGTATATATTTTATTAATTATTAATTACCAATTATCTACCTATCAGCTATTTAAAAATAAAAATATATATTTGCCTATGAGTGGTCATTTTACATTTTTTTTTTAGAAAAATAAATTATTAAACTAACTAAAAATATATTTTAATTAAAAAAAAAAACTATTAGAATAATGAAACCCAAAACTCCCCATATAGAATCGAACTAAACCCAAGAATATTAACCCCCCAAAATATTAATTAAATTGGATGAAATCATCATCATCGTCATCTCACACAAACTAAGTATATAGAAAGACCAAACAATAATAATTAAAAGAATCTTTTATTTGTATCAAACCCAAAAATAAGTATAAAAACTGAAAAAAATTTGAATCAGAGATTGAAGATGAGTATCAACTCCTTACACAGCTACACTCCTTGACCTAATCGTTATTCTTGCAAGCAAAGACATCTTTATGACCCCATTGTCATTGTCCAGCTCCCTCACATTTTTCCTTCTCAATTTCTCTCTCACTTTGTCAAGTCCGATCTCACCACCTACCACCTCATTGTCGATTAAACTTAGCCACACATCGTCTTCCCTCGTCGCACCCAAAGATTGAAAGTCGCCATAGCCTAGATCTACCTCTAAGCTTGCCTCTGGGCTCCATCAAAGATCAAGAATGGAGAAGAAAGATCTTAAAAAAATATGGAGATGGAAAAAGAAGAACATAAAGAATGAAAAAAGAAATATTTTTATTTTTTTATGATATTTTAAATTGTGTTATTTATTGTTTATAAATTTAATTCAGAAAATATATTTACACAATTTAAAAATAATAAAAAAAAAAATAGAATTATTAAAATTATGGGTAACATGGGAATATTAAAAATTTAAATGTTCAAAGGGTACTAAGTGGTTAGTTTTTACAAATAAAGGGTACTCATCCATTATTATTCAAAACATAAGGTACTAACTATGTATTTTAATAAAATACAAGGTACCAAATGAGTATTTACCCATTTAATGATCTGATATATTTATTCGTTTTTGTTATACTATATTAATGTGCAATACTAAAAAATTATATAATTTAATTTAATTATTATATAATTTTTTTTTTAAAAAATTAATATGTTGTAAATGTATTTTTATAATTTTTATTAGCTAATTTATTATTTTTGACCATTCTGCTATTTTTTTTTTTAAAAAAAAACATATACTCACTTAAATTCTAATAGGGCCAATTTACATATCAGCCCATAAAATAAAGTGAAATATTTTTTTTAGGAATAATTTAGGTTTTCTTAAAGTAAACTTAATATTTTTATCAAGTTTTGTAATAATAATATGTGAAAACATAGTTATAATATTTTTGAAGAGTGCTATATTATTTGAGTATTTTAGAAATAAGAGTGTCAAAAATAATATGCAAGAAAAATAAAATAGAATATTATATTTTTAAATGATGTGGAGATTTTTAGTATTTTAAAAAAGAGCATTACTATTTGACAATGACAATGGTGCTTAATATTTCTACATATAACTTTTCGATTAACTAGCGATACATTATATTAAATTATATGAGACCATACTTATTTAAATTAGGCTAATTAGTAATTTTTTCCCCGAACTTTGACATGTACTAAATCGTGCCCCCTGAACTTTTTTGGCCGTTAGAAATTTCCCCTGAACTATTGAGATTGTTAAATTTAAGGACTTTTGTCTAATTTCATTCAATTTTACTATTTCTGTGATTGTTTATGTACTAAACCATGCTCCCCAGACTTTGATATCTACCAAATTATACCCCTCAAACTTTGATATGTACTAAATCATGCCCCTTGAATTTTCATCCATGTTAGAAATTTTTTACTAAAATTAGACAAAAGTGCTTAAATTTAACAATCTTAATAATTCGGGAGAATTTTTAACGGTAAAAAATATTCAGGGAAAATATTAGTAATTAGCCTTTAAATTAATACCAACATTAACATATAAAAATGTCCTAGTTAGTCTTGAAACATTTTTCTTTAAAAAGTCAGAGCATATGCTCTTTATCTGGTGATAAGTTCGTCCCCGCCTCACTGTTTTTTCTCATTCCAGCCACGTCAAAGCTGTCTTCTCTGTAAAGTCAACCAACTAAATAACCTTTTGACACGTGTCATCTCCTGATGAATCCGCCAGGCTGTCAATAAAAAACTGGTTGCGACAGAAGTAACAGTAACGCTTCTTCCGTACATACAGACCAAAGCCTTCTTGTTGATTAGTCACGTGCTAAGCGCGTGTTTATTCGCCGCGTGAGTCCAGCTGGCTTACCCCTACTACTAGTCAGCTCACCAACACTATCCAATTTCATCCCTTTCATGTAATAAGGATTTGTTAAAATCACCTGCAGTTCCACTTTGTTAAGTCTGTCACCGCTCTCTCCCACTGAGCTGCTCTGAACTTATTCTCAACGTTCATTGGTCTGTCTTTTTACTATTTGTCACAGGCTGCCAATTGTCAATAATTTCTTGGATTTGCTTCACGTTTTCTTGCATGCTGAATTGATATATTTGATTGCATTTTATTATATTTTACTAACTATATATATTCCTTTTTTTGATATTTTATTGTGTTGAATATTCATGTATCCATGAGCATGACCATATTTTCTTCTTTTGATTCCATATATATACAAACGTACGATTATTTGTGTTCGGAATAAGCCCTAGAGGTTTTCGACAGTTTATAAATATCTCATGATAAGTATCAAGAAGAGTGTAGAGTAATGCTGTATAAATCTTGGCTCCAAGAGTGACCAGCTCAGACGATGGATGCAAGAGCTCTTCTCAATTATCAATTTTGTACACTTACAGACCCTTCATTTTACAAGGTTAGGGCTTTTTCAAGAACTGGGTTTTTGTTTGAATGTGTTTTCATCATCTTCGTATGGTTTAAATAGTTATTGTTATCAGTTTCGTAATGACGTTTTGATGTTGATCTTAAATGTTATCAGTTTGTCATTATCAGTGCGTTGTGTTAAAATATATGTAGGTTGTTGTTGTTGTTGTTGTATGTTATGGGTCGATTCAAACCCTTCCTTTTAGTTGTTGTGTGTTATTTTCACAGTTCGAATATGTTTACTGTTATTTTAATCAAGAACTGAGTGACTCATTTGCAGATTGCCTGAAACCCGTCTAATTTGTTGTGAGGAAAGTCTTTTGTGGGATTACTGATTTCAAGAGGAGGAGAACAGTATGACCAATTCATTTTCAAATCTTCATGATTTGTCTTCTGGGAATTTTGCTGCTCTTAGGAAAAATAAGAGAAAAAGGCTTTCATCGTCAGAGAATGATGAAGATAATGACGATGATGATCAAGCATCATCTGATAGAGTAATTATTGTTGCAAATCATCTTCCTTTAAAAGCTAAGAGAAGGGAGGATAACGAAGGGTGGTGTTTCAGTTTGAATGAGGATTCTTTGCTTTTGCATTTAAAGGATGGGTTTCCTAAAGGTACGCGGGTTCTTTATGTTGGGTCTCTAAATGTTGATGTTGATCTTTCGGAGGAGGACGATGTGTCAAGGACTCTTTTGCAGAATTTTAATTGTGTTCCTACTTTTTTGGAACCTGATCTTTCGGAAAGATTCTATGATGGATTTTGCAAGAAGAAGTTGTGGCCACTTTTTCACTACATGTTGCCCCTTTCAGTGTATGAAGGAGCTCCGTTTGAGAAGCCTTTGTGGGAATCTTATATTGCAGCAAATAAGGTGTTTTTTAATAAAGTGGTTGAGATTCTAAACCCAATAAATGATTATGTTTGGATTCATGACTACCATTTGATGGTGCTACCGTACTTGTTGAGGAGGCGATATATTGAATTGAGGATGGGATTTTTCCTGCACAGCCCATTTCCCTCATCTGAGATCTACAGAACTCTCCCTGTTAGAGAGAACATACTCAAAGCTTTGCTCAACTCAGATATTATAGGATTCCACACTTATGATTATGCTCGACATTTTCTCTCTTGTTGCAGCCGATTGTTGGGTTTGAATTATCAATTAAAGAGGGGATACTTAGAATTGGAGTATCATGGAAGGATTATTGGTATTAGGATTATGCCAGTTGGGATTCATATGGGTCGGATTGAGTCCTTGCTGGCAATGGCAGATAAGGATTGTAGTTTGAGAGAGCTTAAACAGCAATTTGAAGGGAAACTGGTGTTGATTGGTGTGGATGATATTGACATTTTCAAAGGTATAAATTTCAAGCTTCTTGCAATGGAACAGATGCTCAGGGAACATTCGAAGTACCGTGGAAAGGCTGTGCTTATCCAAATTCTAAACCCTGCCAGAGGTAAAGGACTAAATGTGGAGAAAATATTGAAAGAAACAAAAGAGAAATGCCGGAGGATCAATGAAGAATTTGGGCAACCAGGCTATGATCCAATAGTATTAATAGACACAGAAATCTCTGCAAGTAAAAGAGTTGCTTATTGCAGCATTGCTGATTGCCTTGTCGTGACAGCAATAAGGGATGGAATGAACCTCATTCCTTATGAATATGTTGTATGTAGACAAGGCTTACCAGATTCTTCATCAAGTCCAAAGAAGAGCATGATAGTGATGTCAGAATTTATTGGTTGTTCACTATCACTCTCTGGGGCAATTCGCACAAACCCATGGTGTGTTCAGGCAACTTCTGATGCAATGCTTCAAGCTATTTCTATGAGTGACTCAGAGAAAGAGTTGAGGCATGGGAAACATTATCGATATGTTAGTACCCATGATGTGGCTTATTGGTCTCGTAGTTTCTTGCAAGACATGTTCAAAACTTGTGCTGACCACTATAAGAAAACATATTGGGGTATTGGTTTTGGGTTTGATTTTCGAGTTATGTCAGTTGATGCTACTTTCAGAAAACTAGCAGTTGAAGATATTCTGTCAGCTTATAACAATGCAGAAAATCGGGTTATTCTGCTGGACTATGATGGTACTATAATGCCCCAAAACTCCATCAACAACCCCCCAAGTGAGGATGTTATCTCAACTCTGAAAAGACTTTGTGCTGACCAAAAGAATACAGTTTTCATTGTTAGTGGCAGAGGGAAGAAACACTTAAACGAGTGGTTTTCTTCATGCCAGAACCTTGGAATTGCAGCAGAACATGGATACTTTATCAGGTGAGCTTCTCTTACTCTCTCTCAATAATTTTCTACTCTCTTTGTAGGTGAGGGTCTAGAAGAATCATTCATGACTCTATGATAACATTTGGCCTTCACTATAAAATCTTATTTACATCAATTTCTCAAATTTTAGGTGGCCTCAAAATGACGAGTGGGACATTAGTTACCAAAACTTTGAATTTGGTTGGATGGATCTGGTTGAACCTGTTTTGAGATTGTATACTGATGCTACTGATGGTTCTTCAATTGAAGTTAAGGAAAGTTCTCTCGTTTGGCAATATCAAGATGCAGACCCAACGTTTGGATCTTTCCAGGCAAAGGAGATGTTAAGTCACCTCGAGAGTGTTTTAACAAATGAACCTGTTGCTGTAAATAGTGGAAAGTACATTGTAGAGATTAAACCTCAGGTACATGTCTCTTAATCTCAACTTCAAAACTTCAAAATAAAGTACTTGCTAGGAAACATGTTTCTGTTGGGTGATATAAAGTGAAAAAAGTAGAATAAAAATATTCAGCCTGATTTTGATTATATCTATCTTCATCAATCTATGTGTACTGTCATCTGATTTGGTCTTAACGAGAATTTAATTTACTACAAAAGATTATCACTCATGAACTGCTTTGTTAGATGCTTGGTTTATGACAAGCCATTTTGATTTCTTTGCAAAGCATTTTGAGCATAGTTTTAGGAGTCCAAATAAATTTGTGCGATTTTTTTCATAGACAGCTATAAGTTACTGACATTTCTTTTGAATAATATACCTTTGATTCATTGCCTCAGTTGCTCATGCAAATTTACATTTTCACGAATGAGTTTAACAATTTAAATGTGTACCCTCATCTAAGTGGAATTAGTAGAACTAATATACAGTATTATGTTTCTGTTCTTGTTTCCAGGGAGCTAGTAAGGGGATTACTGCAGAAAGGATATTCTCATCAATGGCTGAAAAAGGGAGGCGAGCTGACTTTGTGTTGTGTATTGGTGATGATAGATCCGATGAAGACATGTTTGAAATATTTGGTAGTGAAAAGCTAGGCAATATTCTTTCCCCTAAAGCTTTAGTTTTTCCTTGCACGGTTGGACAAAAGCCAAGCAGTGCAAAATACTATATGGATACAATAACTGATGTAACATATATGCTTCAGACCCTTGCTCAATCCTCTACTGATTCTTCATTCCCGGAAGAAGATCCAATGAACACCATGTAAAGTAGGGCTCATTATGAAGAATGCACTAGAGCATCTTAAACGTAATATAGAGTGCTGAGTAGAGCTGTAGAAAGTATAGTCATAACTTTCCTTGTAAGAATAGGCAGTGTAGTGTGCTTGTACTGGAGTTGAGTCCCCAGATATTGTTACGAGAGGTCGCATTACCAAACAGTAAAAAGTTGCACACACCAACATTGATTTTCCAGTAAGTTTAACACAGGGTGATATCATAATCTCAGTGGAGATATTTTTGACATACTAGTGGTTTTCATAATATAATTTTTCATTATGCAATATATGGAGGTGTAGCATCATATTTCTGCAAGACAATGCTCCAAGGAAAATAAAATAATCAATATGTTTCTTCATCTGTAACTCTTTCCAAGAGAATGTGTAGTTTATAGTCAATGTGTTATCTTCATGAAGTTAATAAGGCAGCCCTTTGGCTATGCCAGGTGTGGCCTTCTAAACAAGTATGCTTGATTCATCTCTGTTAAAACTAAAAGTCCATAGCTATGTATAATAGTGGAGAATGTTTCCAACTTCTCAAAGACACTAAAATTCTTCCTAAAAAATTATAAAGTATGAGTAAAAAAAATTACAATATGATTTCAGTCACAATAAATTTTATCATTTAAGTTGTATCTGTATATTATTTTTATTGTTTAGTTATAAGATTTTATTTTTGTTGTTACTAAATGATAATTTGAAATTCTTTGTTGCGATTTTCTGAGGCCATCTTCCCTGCTGTCTATTAACTCAATTCATGCAACATCTCAAGCAATACAATCACATGAGAAAGGGTTTTCCCTTGATGAAGCTCTATGAGATATAGAGTTGGTAAGAAAATATGTGGACAGTATTCAATCACATAGCACTTTCATGAATGTGAATGATTTGTTGTTATATATCCTGCTGTGTCAAAGTGAAAATATGTGAGGTGAGATGTAGTTAAAGAGAGCAAAACTTTTGGCCTTTTTTTTTTTAAAGCAAGATAAATATAGATACCATCTCGGTCAGTCTTCCCACCATATGATGATATTCAATGGTGTGGTTTAGTTGCTGAATTCACAAATTTCTAGTTTAGTTTTGAATAGGAGTGTTTCTATCTCTATATTGCTATTTGGTGGTGTCTTGCAAATGGTTAGTAATATTGCATAATAATTTTTAAATTAAAACATGTGAAATCTGATATGTAATTGCACTACAAGTATTTCACTTTTGGAATGTATGTGGTTGTTGAAATAAGCAAGAAAAATTTAAGGAAAATGCTATGTATCATGAAAATTTAATAACAGCTCTATCTCAAGAAGAATATTTCCTATCAGGAATTAATAAATTTTGAAACGAATTACACTCGAAACAATGAATTTTAGATGATACAGTTAAGATAAACAAGTGTAAAACATAATTGTTTACCCTCTTTAATTATGCATTTCATCTTGGAGCAGAAAGAAGAGATGCTTGTGGTGCCACAGTAATGTGATCATTTGCATCAGAGGCAAATGCCATGGCGTGAGAAAACTTGTAGCTGATATCAGGGTCAACTTCCATAAGTCCTTCTAAGAGCTTTACTACTGTAGACATTGAAGGCCTTTTCGTGTGATCGTTCTGCAAACACCAGGCTCCAATCCTTATCATTTTTATCACTTCTTCTCTATTATTTAGCATGTCATCATCTAAGTTTTCCACAACTTCAATAAGATTATCCTCTTCAGCCTTCTTTTGCAACATTTCAAGCAAATGAAAACTTGACTCTGATCGCGAACTATCCACATTTCTCCTTCTGCTAACAATTTCAAGAACAACAATTCCAAAGCTGTATACATCTGCTTTGACAGTGACTATTGATTTTTGCAGCTCTGGAGCAAGGTACCCTGGAGTTCCTCTCATTGGGATAAGGACTTGGCTCTCATCTCTTTCAATCAGCTTTGATAACCCGAAATCAGAGACTTTTGCATGGAAATTTTCGTCCAAGAGAATGTTATGTGGTTTTATATCAAGATGTATAATTTTCTGTCGACATTCTTCATGAAGATAAGCTAGACCTTTTGCTATGTCAAGTATGATATTCTTTCTTGTTTGCCAATCTAGATATTGTGACTGACTTGGGTTGAAAATCCAATTGTTTAGTGACCCATTACTCATATATTCATAGACTAGAAGTCTGCAAGATTTTTCTGCACAAAATCCAACCAACCTTACAAGATTAAAGTGGTGAAGGTTTCCAATTGTCTCAACTTCAGCTAAAAACTCCCTCATCCCTTGACTCATTTTATCTAAGCGCTTCACTGCAATTTTTGTGCCATTTGCTGCTAAAATCCCTTTGAAAACAGATCCAAAGCCTCCAACACCAAGTGTTTCCTTCAAATTCTCTGTTGCATTCAGTAATTCTTCGTATGAAAACCGCAAGGGCATTCCAAGAGCTTGTTTTAGATTGTCCTCCCCATCATCTTCCTTTTGGTTCTTTGGTAACATCACAATAACAACAATAACTAGAAGAATGGTGGCAATACCTCCTGCAGTAGATGCTGTTATGATTGTAATCTTTTTTCGATGTCTTACTATCCAAGATGATGAAGGAGCCTCCGGTTCCCCATTGGTATTTAGTACCTTGACAAATGCAAGTACGTTGCTTTTATCTGTGCTGTTGTGTTCAGTAGAATAGATCTCTGATGGCATATAACAACTTCCATCTGAATTATCATTGCCATTCCTGAAGACAACTGCAATGCACGAACAATTTTGCAGACAAGCTGTTTTGCAATCGTCGATTGTTCTTGTGGGCACAACTCCAAAATCTGCATTGCTTATGTTAGTGTAAGCAATGTCTCTTACCTCTGTAAGAAGGTAGAGAGCCGATGAATTCTCGCATTCTTGAGTGACCATGTCAACATTATTCATGCTCGAACCCTTTGGATTATATAAATAAGTCTTTAAACGTCCACCTTGATCTAGTTTCACAAACACAATAGAGTCCAGAAAATTGGATGCCTTAGATGTTCCCACATTCACAACAAACTCCGTTTGTTTAGTTTTTTGATACTGTAGTACAGAGTGATTTCTTGAATTGTCATCCAGTGCCAACTGATAATACATTAGAGATTGACCATCACTAGTACTGAAAAAGGCAGAGAAATAAGCAGCTGTTGTTAATGTGGCAAAGAAGGGGCTCTTACTCCATTCGGTCGAAAAGAAATTCGGTGCAAGTTTTTGATCCTTGTTGAGTTTCTGCCCCATCAACAATGTGTCTTTGGGGTGATCAAAAGACTGCCAAAGCACTGCTCCTCGATTACCAAACAGAACCAAATTCCCAGCTTCAGTTAGGTTCATTCCCACCACAGGCTTACCAGATGTATTAGCTGACCATACCATACCACCAGCTGAATCTCTTAGTACTAAGCCATCATCTCTTATCAGTTGAAGTGATGCATTTTCTGTCACAAAAGATTTTCTATCGGTTGACCAAACTACAGCATGATGTCCAACTCCAACAGCAATGACTGAAAGCAAGTAGAAATCACTAGTTCCATCAGAGTAAAATCCGCAGTAAAAGCCGATACTACGGCTATAATCTTGTATTAAAAGGATAACTCTCATCTTCTTCCCTCCATCGATGATCACTGAGTTGTTGTTGTACCATGTTGATGGAAGTCCTGAATCAAAATAGTATGTGTAGCTGGTTCTGGGAAATGAAGAATTTCCAGTTTGTGCAACCGAATACCTGACAAAGAAAACCACACCAAATAGAATCCAGAGATTATAAAATAAGCAAGACATGATTGCTTAGAAAAATTTTATGCTTTCTTTTCTTGAGACTCCTAGAGGACAGTAAAATCCTTATCACAAAATGATTAGAGATTGATAGAGGATCAGGAGTTGAAACTTTACGACAAATGATGCCCTCTATGTCTATGACAGCTAGCTTGTTCACATTAATGGTGCGGTAATCACGGTCTCAATCTCAAATCAAACAAGATGCTGCTGATGTAATAACATTGTACAGACAAATAAAAAACCAGACAATTATGTAATGGAAAAAAACTAGGCAACTGTGTTTTGCTAAGCAATTAGCATTAATCCAATATATGAAATAAATTAATGTAGATGGTGACGGTCCAAAAACAAACAATCCTAAACCAGGAAAAGGAAAAAGAAGACCAGAAAAAGGTAAAGGAAAAAATGAATATTGTAACCAAAGACTTGGAATTTTCAAAGTCAACCTAATAGTTTGTCCATTTCTAGTAAACCCACATCACACGACATACGAACCAGCCTTTATCTCTCATTTTGAATTTGTATATATATAATCATGTCCCGTATTATATTGCTTTACATATATTATAATACATACGTACGTACTTATATATATACGTACCAAGTTATATGCATTGATCATTATATTTTAGACTATAGATATACTGGTACCGTACGACAGGAGAGGAGACCAAGTTGTGGTGGCCACAGCTTCACTAACAGGTGGATCGCAGATCACTGATTTGTTGTCGTCACCTTGCGTGGTTTTATTGTTTCAGTAGCATTTATAGCATTAATCTATAAATTTATTTATACATACAACATTTATATATCTCACTCGATGAGTGAGATACTAAGGAGTAAAGACCCAATAAAGCTTTTTAAAATTATTTTCGTACCTTATTGCTGTCATTGGCTTAAAAAGAGTAAAGTGTAACGTTGACGTTGTATGTTCAAGAAAATCAAAAGAAAAGTTCCCTCAAACCAATTCTTAATAGAATTTTAAAAAATGTATACTAAAAATTGGTAAACGAATTAACTGGAACAAAAACAGATGGTCAAGCAGGCAACCAACTATAGCTAATCCAAAAGAAAACGACACACTAAATACTATTGCCAAAACTTTAGTCCAGGTTGGGGGGATCATTTGAACAATTTTACAGATAAATTTGGTGATTTTAGTACATGTTTAAGTAAAAGACTCTTACAAACAAATCAATTCATTTCACAAAGATTGGTGTGAGACATTCATTTATAGGAAAAAATAAGCTAAGAACCTCAAAATCTTGGTTATTAGCTTACAGTGCTTTGCTGAAGAACTCTTTTCTGCAAAATGGATTGACTAACACCAACCTTCTTCCTTATTCTAAAAAACAGAACAGTTCCCTCTTCATTCAAGAATGAGTGATCTCAAGTTTCTCTTTAGCTACAGATAAATTAGTTCCCTTTTCAATCAAGAATGAGTGATCTCAGAGTACAGAAACTGAAAAAAAAATTTCAATATGATAATCATATTGATTTTTTTTAAACAAAACTCCCATTGACTGTAGTCTGCAAGAATGTGGCAAATCTCTCTTCACCAGTAATCTCCACAAGAACAACTCCCTTTTTTGAAGTGATGAAATCTACTAGTGTCACGTACAATAATTTCTCTGTTTTTTATCTGAGATATGTACTTAATGGCTACATGACAATCTTCACATACACGCAAATTCTTCATCACCCTTATTGGTGTACCTTCACTAGTATTCATTAAGGCAAAAACAATCGCCAATTTCTCACTGTGATGTGCCAAGTTGTTCTCTTTCTCCTCAATATCCATGTCATGCAAAACAGATCCAGTATCAGGTGTGTAACCACGCAACTTCATCTCAGCAGTTAGTTCAATCAGATACAAGTCAATTTCCATTGACTTTGGATGAGATCTATCACCCATACAGAACTGATGAACTTGATTCTTAATCTCCAGCCAGCTTATACCTGGTTCCTTCTTAATGTTATTATCCTTCATGGTCTTCCTCACCTCAGTAACATCCTTCCACCTTTTCGCAGAAGCATGGATGTTAGAGAGTATCACATAAGAAGCTGAATCATGAGGGTCAACCTTGAGAACTTCTCCAGCAACCCGAATCGCCATGTCTGCATTCTTGTGTATCTTACACGCTGATAGCAAAGTTTTCCATATGATAGCATCTGCTTTAACAGGCATTGACCTTATCACAGCCTCTGCTTCCTCTAAACAGCCCGAGCGTCCAAGAAGATCAACTATACAAGTATAGTGCTCAAGTCTAGGCTTCAATCCATACTTTTTTACCATCATGTCAAACAGCTCCATCCCTTTTTTCTTCATTCCACAATGACTACAAGCATAAAGCAAGCTTAAGAAAGCAACATCATTCAACTCAACTCCTTCATCCTCCATCTTTTCAAAAACTTTGATTGCTTCTTCACCTCGACCATGAAACCCATAAGCAGCAATCATAGAGCTCCACAACACAGAATCCACATCTTTGCTTTCCGCAAAAGCTTTCACAGAGTCTTCCAGACATCCACATCTCGAGTACATGCTAACTAATGTGCTAATAACAGCAACTACCGAACATACCCCAGCTTTGATTGCCTCAGCATGAATCTGCTGACCTTGTCCTAGTGTTGCCAATTCTGAGCATGAACTGATTGCACTAACAAAAGTGATTTTGTCTGGCCTAAACCCTGCGAGTTTCATGATATTATAGTTATCCAACACGTCCTCGGGATACCCATTTTGCGCTTTTCCTGCTATAAGTGTATTCCAGGCAACCACATTTCGAGTTGGCATAGAGTCAATCACTTTCTCTCCTTCCTTCAAGCTACCGGACTTTATATACATGTGAGCCAAAGAGCTCCCAACAACCAAATCAAACTCAAACCCACATTTGAATATGTAAGCGTGAACCTGCCTCCCTCCATATAGAGATCCCAAACCAGCACATCCCCTAAGAATGCTACCAAGGGTGAACTCATCAGGTGAAAATCCAAGCTTATGCATTTCTGAAAAAAGGCAAAGACCCTCTTCATTAAATTCAGATTGGATCAAACCAGCCACCATGGCATTCCATGTTGCGACGTTTCTATCTGGCATTTCGTCAAATACTTTGCGGGCACTGTCAAAATCACCACTTTGAACGTACCTATTGATCACTATATTACAGGACATCTTATTTCTCCCACTCATATTATCAAACAGCGTCATAACACTTTTTAAGTCATTAAATTTGGAGTACATGTTTAGGAGGTGATTAGAAACAAACGTGTTCGAACACCCACATGTGATTATCAAAGAATGGACCTGTTTCCCCATGAAAAGTGATTTTCTTAGTACGGAAGCTTGGAGGAAGTTGGAGAAAACAGATGGGTCCGACCATATTTGAGACTTGAGTATTCCAAAGGCTTCTTTGATATGCCCTCTTGAACAGAGAGTGATGATCTCTTCTCTACAATGGAAAGCAGTTGTGGAGACAAAACGGCTTATTTGGAGGTGCTTGGATTTCACCAAACAGAAGCTAAGAGGGCTTAAACAAGACCTGCCCATGCAATGGTTGGCCTTGGTGAACTCTTTAAAGCTAAGTTCAATAAGTTACCAATAAGAGGCACTTAAAGAAACTTGGAGTTCTCAGCTTTCAGAATGTTTTTATACATTAGTGAAATGAAAGCTTCAAGAATGTTGTTTAGCAGACATAATATAATTTACAAATATATTGACGCCCAATAAGTTGGCTAAACTAACATGTTTGGTTGGACATAATCAAACATTAGATAAAATGATCATTCCTTTGTAAATTTACATCATATATAGTCTTGTCTTTTCTTTCCAACAGGTAAGGAATATATTTCTATTCTTTTACAAAAATACTTTTAAATACAACTTGTAGGTCTAAGAGATCTAAATATAATATGGTGCACCCCTCAAAATAATGAGTTTACTGGTACATTTCTATTTGAAAAATTCTAAGTGATTTAACATGCCGAATATAAAATTTAAACAGTCTATTATATTTTATGAGTGATTTTTATGAATAATACACCATTATATATTTCACTGGTTTCAAATTTTCATTCATAGACACGTTAAGAATGCAAAGACGTTCTGTATCTACTATTTAAGCACTATTTCCATTCTTCTTTTAATATTACTCAAGTCATTTGAAGCTTTTGTCTATACTTATTTATAAGAATTATCATCAAAGGAAAGCCTACATACAAAGACTAATCTTTCATCAAGCAGCTAATCATAGTGACTATTTAAACCAAAAAGCTCTACAGCTGATAAATTCCTGTCATTTCAATCTAGAGTACTTTACATATGATCAAAATTACAGTTATGATACATTTAACCAATTGAGGATATATATGATTTCAAGTGTTTACTGAAAGTATATTTTGAGTTGTTTACACTGTCACAGGCGATGGTACTGCAGGAGCAACCCGATTTTCAACAGGGATTTCAACAAATTCAGAGAGGATGGCACGGAATTCATCCCCGGTCATTGTTTCCTTCTCAATAAGGACTTCCACAATCTTGTCCATGGCCTCACGGTTGTTTCTGATGTGGGTCAAAGCAATCTCATAAGCTTCATCTGATAATCTCTTGACAGCAGAATCAATGTCCTCAGCAAGCTTCTCAGACATAGAGTTCCTTGCCATCATTCTCATAATTACATCATTGCTTTGAGCTGATGAGTCCATTAGTGACCATGGCCCAATCTCAGACATTCCAAATGTTACTACCATCTGCAAAACATGTCAATAAAATTCTTCAGCTAGCACATTCTTTGATATATAAATCTGAGAGACACTTATAAGTAAGATTACTAGGACATAACATATAACAAAATTAAGATACCTGTTTGGCCAAACCGGTAATCTGTTGCAGATCACCAGCAGCACCTGTTGTCACCTCAGGTTCACCAAAGATAATTTCCTCTGCAGCTCTGCCACCAAGTCCTCCAACAATTCTAGCAAATAGTTGCTGCCTGGAGATCAGAGTAGGGTCATCTGCAGGAATAAACCAGGTAAGACCTCGTGCTTGACCTCTTGGAATTAGGGTCACTTTTTGAACAGCATCATGTCCTGGAGTCAATGTCCTGCATTAAGGAACTTGGTTAGAATTCAATCATAAGAAGAACCAAGTATTATTCTATCAATCACAACCCATTTTCTTCTACTAGGGTGGAGTGAATTCATCAAGCCATCGCCTCTAGTGATTTTAATTTCTCAATGTATAAACCAGGCACATTTCATCAGAACCCAGTCTCTACTGGACTAAAATTATAAATAATGATCCATCAAGCCACCAACTTAGGTGGCTTAAATTGCCATTCAATGTTTGATAAAAGTGTGTGCCCATGTATTGTTAACAATAACAGTTTTAAGTGAATTAATATCATACTCACCCACATATGGCGTGCCCAACTTCATGGTATGCCACCAGACTTTTGCTCTTCCCATCTGTCATTACTGTGCCTTCCATTCCAGCAACAATCCTATCAATTGAATCATCAATCTCTTTGGATGAAATTGCTGTCTTCCCACGCCGACCGGCCAATATAGCAGCCTCATTGAGAAGGTTTGCAAGGTCAGCTCCACTGAAACCAGGTGTTCTCATTGCTACAACTTCAAGAGATACATCACCATCAAACTTCTTGTTACTGGCATGAACCTTTAAGATCTCTGTTCTTCCTCGTACATCCGGAACATCAACACTTACCTGCATTAGAGATCAAGTCTGAGCAATTTGGATGTTGACTTTAGAGTAATACGCACGTAAATATACATAACATATGCTTACTTGTCTGTCAAACCTCCCAGGCCTTAATAAAGCAGAATCAAGAATGTCTGCTCTGTTAGTGGCAGCGATAACAATGATACCAGTGTTACCTTCAAAACCATCCATTTCTGTTAAGAGCTGGTTAAGGGTCTGTTCTCTTTCATCATTTCCTCCTCCAATTCCAGTACCTCTCTGTCGTCCCACAGCATCAATTTCATCAACAAATACAATGCAAGGAGCATTCTCCTTGGCCTTTTTGAAAAGATCACGTACTCGAGAAGCACCAACTCCAACAAACATTTCAACAAACTCAGAACCAGAGATGGAGAAAAAGGGAACGCCAGCTTCACCGGCAATTGCTTTAGCTAGCAGAGTCTTTCCAGTTCCAGGGGGACCGACAAGAAGAACTCCTTTAGGAATTCGAGCCCCAACTGCAGTGAACCTCTCAGGTTTCTTCAAAAACTCCACCACCTCCATAAAATCTTGCTTGGCTTCATCCACCCCAGCAACATCATCAAATGTCACCCCAGTGTTAGGCTCCATTTGGAATTTAGCCTTAGATTGACCAAAAGTCAAGGGAAACCCAGGTCCACCAGGTCCACCCATGCCTCCAGATGAACGCCTTGAGAGTAGGAACAAACCCCCAATTAAAATTAGAGGGAAAGCCAAATTTCCAATCAAGTTGAATAACAAAGAACCTGAGTCTTCTTGAGCATTGTGTGCTGCAAAGTCAATGTTTTTCTCTCTAAACTTCTGCAAAAGCTCTTGGCTCAACCCAGGAAGTTGCACACGAACTCGCTGTACTCGGTTGCCCAACTCAGGTGAAACAGCTTCCACAATAGCTATGGTTCCATTCTCAAATAAATCTACCTTTTTCACCCTATCCTTGTCAAGGTACTCTAGAAATCTAGAATAAGACATCCTTGAGGAAGAAACCCCTTGATCATCGGCACTGGCACTCCCAGCTCCTAACAAAGCAGGAACACCAACTCCTGCATTGCCAAGCAAAAACTTAAGAAAGCCTCTTCTACCTTCATGTTGCTTTTGCTCCATAGAAGCCTTTATAGAAACTTTTTTCGTCACTTGACTCAGGGACAGAAGGCTGGAAGAAGGCAGAAACTGCCTCCCATATAAGTCCTTGCTTAGAGCTGGTTTAGTACCATGAGTAGATAAACTACTTCCCACAAGGCAAGCTGATGATGCTGCTGCCATCTGTAAGTACCATGAAAGCCATTACAATAATTACCCCAAACATAGAACATATCAAACTCAGCAATATATACAGTATAAATTACCAATTATGATCAAACAAAAAATCCAAACACTATAATAGATTGCTTGATTTATTTCAATGTCAGAAACAATATGAGAAGATTTAAAAAAAATCATTCAACTAGCAACATTCCAGTTCAGCTAGCTCAGTATTCCATAAAACTAATCACAATCTTTAAATCATCATGTAATGTAATTAATATAAAAAACTGTTATTACCCGCGCAAAATCAGTACTCAAACATGAAATAACTAGTCCATAAAATAAGTCCAAGCACAAAGTTTAAAAATTAAATAAAATAATACAATATGCCCAAGCTACAAACAACTTTGTGGACCTACAAATTTCTTCCCTCAGAAAATCTATCTTCATTTCTT
The DNA here is from genome assembly GCF_029168945.1 of Cannabis sativa. Lineage (NCBI taxonomy): Eukaryota > Viridiplantae > Streptophyta > Magnoliopsida > Rosales > Cannabaceae > Cannabis > Cannabis sativa. The sequence continues at coordinate 37,205,921 of NC_083608.1, read as the reverse complement.
TATTGCATGTCCTTAATAAAACTAAATAACATGTCACAGAATAAAATAAGAAAATTACAAGGAAAATGGAACTAACATATCACAGAATAAAATAAATAAAAGAATTATAAGGAAAATGGAAATTTTGGCGACATTAAAGAAGAAAATTTACAAACAGTAGAAAAAAATCAAGCCCATTTCAACTAGTTTTAATCTAACTGAAGAACTACAAATATTAGTAGATTAAGGTCAACAAAGCAGATAAAAACAAATCCCTATACATGAGATAAACTCGAAATAAAGAAAAATCATAATAAAAAAAGCTCCAATCGAAGGGAGAAGTACAACTAAGGTAGCTTGGCAGCTAAAGAGTTGAATTCTTTATTCAATAATCGGAACGAGTTGAAAGACAAAACTCAACATTTAATCGGAAACAAGAAGTGACCCATTACAGTAAATCACAAAGTCTAAAGGAAAAAACGTACCTTTGAAAGCATCTGAAGGAAAATCAGTGAGGAGTGAAGAAGAAGAAAGATAAGGGAGCCTAAATTGGCAGAAAGAGAAGTGGCGGGTGAAGGAAGAAGAAGCGTAAACCGGGGAGTAATATTTGAAGCAGATGTGGTTTAGGGATGGCATACGTGTCTAGATACTAGAGGTTTGAAATCTCTATTTACTCTTAAGATTTTTGTGTGTGCACACTCTTAGCTTTATCGGAATTTTACTCATTAATTATTAATATTATATTATTGTTTTAGATTTATTTTTGGTCCTTTTCCAATAATTAATCTTCGGTGAGCAAGGCTTACTAATTTTTGGGAGTGTACGTGGATAGATGGAAGCCTCCGCCGGATATTAATCCTTCAAATAATAATAATAATAATAATTAAATAAAAATATTTTTGGTTATTATTATTATACTTTTTGTTAAGGGTGTAAAAAGGACACGTCACGCGTGAATTAAAATCTGAGAGGGAGGAACGACTCAGAATTATTTTGTTACCCTTTCATACGTTGGGGTGTGAATACATACTGATCATTAATCCCAATCCTCTGCATCAAAAAAAAAAAAAAAAAAAACCTTTGCAATAGTTTGCTTCTCCGGGGCATTTCTTTATTCCTTTAATCTTTAAGTTACAAACAGTACAAACTACAATCTCTTTCTAGGTCGCAGTGTATTCGGCAGCCTCAACATCAACTATGCATTCGGCCTCCATGGTAGAGTTATGAAATTACTGATTGCTTGACACTTATCCAAACAACTGCTCCACTCCCAAGAGTGAAAACCATATCAGATGTTAACTTCTTGTCATCAAGACAAGCCTAGAAATTTGAGTCGGTATAGCCTAAGAGATTCAAAGCACCACCCTTGTAGACTAACACATAGTTCCTTGTCCTCTTTAAGTATTTTAGAATATGCTTAACAACCGTCTAAGGTTCCTTTCTTGGGTTGGACTGATACCTACTCACAATTCCCACTGCATAGCAAATTTCTGGTCTAGTGCATAGCTTAGCATACATCAGACTTCCAACTACTGAAGCATAATGATTTTTTCTCATGTCTTTTATCTCTTGGGGATCAGTAAGAGATTGTTCCTTAGATAGTCACAAACCATGTCTAGAAGGCATAATTTTCCCTTTGGTATTGGTCATTAAGAAACGCTCTAACACCTTATTAATGTAAGCTGCTTGCGATAGAGCAAGCGATATGTTCTTTCGGTCTCTAATAATTTGGATTCCAAGAACATAATTAGCTTCATCCAAGTCTTTTATTTTTAACTGGGTGCTAAACCACTCATTTACGTCAGTCATCTTCTTGACGTTTTGCTTATGACTAAAATGTTATCAACATAAAGGACAAATAATACTACCACTTGATTATTCTTGAGTTGGTAAACACAAGGTTCATTTTTATTTTGTGTGAAAGCCATAGGTTTTGATTATTTGATCAAACCTCTTGTTGCAAGAGTGAAAAACATGCTTAAGTCCATAAATTGTCCTATTTATCTTGCAAACTTTCTCTTCTTGTCCTGGAAGTTTATAACCTTCTGGTTGCTCCATATAGATTATCTCGTCAAGAATTTCATTAAAGAAAGATGTCTTGACATCTATTCTCCAAATCTCATAATCGAGAGCAGCTGCTATAGAGAGAAGTATACTGATGGATTTGAGCATTAAAACTGGACTAAAAGTATCCTCATAGTCCACACCTTCTCATTAGGTATAACTCTTTGCTACAAGTCTGGCTTTAAAAGTTTTAACTTGTCCATCAACACCTCTTTTCATCTTGTAGACCATTTACATCCGATTGGATGATAATCATCAGGTGCATCTACATATTCCCAGACTTTATTTTTCTTCATGGAATCCATTTCTGAATCCATGTTGATTGACCATTGTTTCTATTCCAGACTTGCATTTCCTGTTTATAGGTTAATGGGTCATCATCAATACTATCACCAACAACCATATTGATTTCACCATCTAGGGAGCCCATTTAAGTTTTTACTAAGTAAATGGACTAGGTTGCTAAAATAAATTTTGACATAAGGAAATTTATTTAGGCCCAATTAGATTTGGGCTTATTCAATGAAAGAGATTGTTCCTTAGATAGTCACAAACCATGTCTAGAAGGCATAATTTTCCCTTTGGTATTGGTCATTAAGAAACGCTCTAACACCTTATTAATGTAAGCTGCTTGCGATAGAGCAAGCGATATGTTCTTTCGGTCTCTAATAATGTAAAGCCCGCTTAGTTAATTTGGAAATTAGCAGTTAATCATGATTATTTATGAAATTATTTATAGCTATTTAAATAATTTATTATGCTGTTATTATGGAATTCAGAAATGCATGGTTATGTTATTCAGTAGTTTTCATATGTTGCATTTCCGGTGCCCGGTATTTTGGAACTCGGCGTTTGGCTCAGTAGAAATCACAACTTAGCATGTTACTAGTTTTGGACGGGTTTTAGACATTGGGAATGTCGGGAATGGCCGGGAATTTAGAATGTCCCAAAAATACCCCTTTAGTATGAATTATGTGGTTTTATGGTGGAGGGGTAAAATGGTCTTTTTGCCCCATTAGTAATTTGTCTTTTGTGATTTTATGAAATGGAAAATAAATATTTATTTAATGGATTATTTATGGCTGAAATGAAGTAATATATGTGACTTGTTTTAATTTATTCATTTTTCACAAAAAATTACTAAGTTAGAAAAATAGAATTTTCCAAAAAACTCTCTCTTTTCCTCTCCATTCCGGCTGGGTATTTGGGATTCAAAGGCTGGGTTTTTCAAGCTTGATTCAACCTATATTTGTGAACTCTTGTTTGTGGTATGTGATCTCTAACTTTCTCTCTTTAATTTGTTGGAAAAAAATGATGAAAATGGTGATGCATGCATGATAAATTGAGGTTGTTGCTGCTGTGTTTTGTTGTTGATTTCTGAGGATTAAAGCATGATTTTTAGTTGGTAATTAAGCTACTTGTGAAGTATGATTCCTAGGTTGAGCATGCTAGAGTTTTATTATGCAAAAGTTTGATTTTCAACATGAAAATTGTGTAATCTGTTTCTGTGAAGTTGCTGTTGTTTTTAATAGTTTTCAGAGGTGATTTTATGCTAGTTTAAGTAGAATTAAGCTAGTGGAATGCATGATTAGGTGGTTTTTCTCAAGTTTGAGTTTAGAACTCAAAGCTTGAGCTCCAATGGCATTTTTCGTGATTGAGGTTTCTGGGTTGTTTTGATGCCTTGGATATGTTCTAGGGAAGGTATAGAACAGGTCTGGAAAGTTTGAGGTGATTTGGGGTTGAATTGAGCAAGATATGAAAATTTGATGTTGCTGCCTGCGAGGAACCGGAATTCGGTTGTGCATCCGGATTCGGATGAGGGTTCGCATTTAACCGAATTCCGGGTTGGCAACCGGCCTACCTGGGGAATTTTCAGAACCCGTGTTTTTCCTCGTTTTTATGTTTTAAGGGGTATTGCCATGCTTTTTATCGATAGGGAAACTTTTAGTTCCTAGTTTAAGTCCCCGGGAAGTGATTTAGCGTGTCACTTATAGCGTTGTGATTTTTATGGTTTAGGAGCCGATCCGTCCGTCAGCTCGACACATTCCACGGGTTGACCAAGACACCCGAATTCGGAATCCGGAGTAAGATTAGTATAACAAAGATGCATATGTAGATTACATGTTTAGCGAGCATGTAGGAAGCCTGTTAGATTACCTTAGTTGTATGTTGGCTTCGAACCATCCAACCCCGTCACGTCGGTACAGCCGGAGTATGACCAAGCAATGAGTATGACCGGTTTGACCGATCAGCCGACACTTGGTTGGTGGTTCCGTACTATTGACGTATCCCGTCGGTACAGCCGGAGTATGACCAGCGGCCGGAGTATGACCGGCTCGACCGATCGTAGAGGATATAGTAACACGTCGGTACAGCCGGAGTATGACCAAGAATGGAGTATGACCGGTTCGACCGATCAGTTTGTTACGTGTCAATAGTACCGTCCCTATCAACGTTCGTAACTCGGCACCATGTTGGACATGGCGGTAGTGGCTCGGTACCATGTTGGACATGGCAAGAGCGGGACTCGGCATCGTGTTGGACACGGCGCTAGAATTATGTATGAGTATTATTATGCTTTTCTTACCGAGTCCGTCGACTCACGCTCTACGTTATGTGTAGGTAAAGGCAAGGCTAAAGCTGATGGACCGTGAGCGAGCTTGAGAAGATTGTACATGTCGGGGCGGTTAGGCCTGGAGCGTACGATCATCGGGACAGCGAGGCTGATTTTTGTAACTGGTCGTTAGACGACTTTTATTTTATGTAACAGTTAAACAGTTAAATCTTTTTGTAAATGATTTTATAATCGGGATCCCGAGTCTTTTGTAATATTGTTTTATAAGTTTAATTAAATAGAAAAATTTTAATTAATCACGTTTTTCCATAAACCTCGTTGATTAGCAACGAGCTGCACAATATGTTTAAAAATCACGTAATATGCCTAAGTTAGTTAGGGTGTTACAATTTGGTATCAGAGCCGCCAGGTTGTCTTCCGAAGATCGTCACGACATGTACAATCATCATCAGCAGTTAGCTCGTTTCACGGTTCAGTAAGCCTTTATTGCTTTAGTAGTTTGTTTTATTCAGTTATGAAAAAGAAAAGCCTGTTAGGAAGCATCTTAGTAGCCTGATAGTAGAATAGGCGCATGTTTCGTTTTTAATTTCCAAATTAAGCGGCATTAGTAAGCTCTCGATGATCGTGACCTGAAGTGCCAACTCGGGATTTCGAGGCGGTTCAGACTAGATGGACGCCAGACGAAATATTAGGAGTCAGGGCATCTCAGTCGGGTCAGATCAAGGTCAAGGAGCTCAGTTCCCCTCAAGTGTTTTGGGCCGAGGTAGAGGTCCCAGGGGCAGGATTCACGGTTGGAGTGATGTTAACTCGCCGCAGGCTGCCCAAGTCAATCAGGAAGCCCAGAATTGGGAAGTTACGGTTTGCGGAAATGCAAGCCCGGATAAAAGAGCAAGACCTCGAGATTCAGAGGTTGAGACAGCAGGGTGCTCCTGCAGTTCCAGTGCCCGTAGTTCCAGTGGCACCTCGCCTCGCCGCCTGTGCCGAGATAGTGGTGGCGGCCCATAGATTGGAACCATTGTATGAGCGGTTCCGGAAGCAAGCACCTCCGGTTTTCCTGGGAGGTCCGGACGTGATGAAAGCCGAACAGTGGCTGACGGTGATTACCAAGATCCTGAACTTCATGGGTGTCACCGGTAATGACAGAGTGGTGTGTGCCACTTTCCAGTTTCAAGTAGACGCTTTGGTCTGGTGGGACATGGTGTCTCAGATCCATGACATCATCTCTATGACCGGGGAAAGGTTTTAGGAACTCTTCAACGCTAAATGTTATAATGAGGCGGTCAGAAGCGCCAAGAGGAAAGAGTTCGCCCACCTGACCCAGCGAGAGAATATGAGCAGGACGGAATATATTACTCAATTCAACCGGTTGGCGAGGTTAGCCTCGGGATTTGTGCCAACCGATTTCAGTAAGAAAGAAAAATATCGGGATGGACTTAATGTGAAGATCAAGTATGACCTTATGATCACTACCAACGATAAGACCATCTATGCTGAGATGGCGGAGAAAGCATGGTGAGCTGAGGGCGCAGTTAGATGTATGTGGAATCAGTTAGGACTCTGGAATGTGGCGGGGCTCCTACCCCTCCTGCGTCAGGTTTCAGCAGGGGAGGTAGTGGTTCGGCCATGGACTGGAGGAGGAATCATCCACTGCATCTGGTGGCTCGAGGCAGAACAAGAGGTTCTAAGGGAACCAGAATCAAGACGATCGTCAGGGTAGTGTTAAGACCCGTTATTCCTATTGGAGTGTCTTATTAGTAAGAGGCATTCTCCGGGTGAGTGCTTGGATCAAGGTTGTTTTTGTGTGGCTGCTAGAATCTCTAGTAAATTGGATAGACCGTATGATAGATATGAATCAGGGTTTGGAACCCTGTTACCTGGCGGAGAATTGGTTATCTCCAATAGGTAGATTAGATCTATGCCGATCAGGATAGATGGTAGAGAGTTAAGCGCTGATCTGATAGAGATGAGTTTAGTCGAATTCGATATTATTTTAGGAATGGATTTCCTATCTAAATATTCGGCGAGCATTGATTGTAAAAGGAAGATGGTGGTCTTCCAACCGGAAAGTGAAGAACCGTTTGTATTTGTGGGTTCAGTTCAGGGATCTCGGATCCCGGTGATCTCGGCTATGTCAGCGAGAGAATTGTTGCACGGCGGTTGCTTAGGGTTTCTGGCCGTGGTGGTGGACACCACTCGGCCAGACACCATTCGGCCAAAAGATATCAAGGTGGTTCGGGAATTTTTAGATGTTTCTCCCGAAGAACTTCCAGGGTTACCACCTCAGCGGGAGATTGATTTTGTGATTGACTTGGCACCAGGGGTGGAACCGGTTTCCAAAGCCCCGTGTAGGATGGCTCCAGCTGAACTTAAGGAATTAAAGATTCAGCTCCAAGGGTTGCTTGACATAGGGATCATTCGGCCCAGTGTGTCACCTTGGGGAGCCCCGGTTTTGTTTGTCAAGAAGAAGGATGGATCTATGAGGATGTGCATCGACTACAGGGAGTTGAACAAGCTGACGGTGAAGAATAAATATTCATTACCTAGGATCGATGACTTGTTCGATCAGCTTCAGGGGAAGACGGTCTTTTCTAAGATTGATCTCCGTTCGGGTTATCATCAGTTGAGAATCCGAGAGGAGGACATTCCAAAGACGGCTTTCCGCACTAGGTATGGACATTACGAATTTCTGGTTATGTCATTTGGACTAACCAATGCTCCTGCAGCATTCATGGACCTGATGAATAGAGTATTCAAGGATTTTCTCGATATCTGTGTAATTGTGTTTATCGACGACATCCTCGTGTACTCTCAATCAGAAGAGGAGCATGAGTCACATCTTCAGATGGTACTGCAACGGCTTCGAGAACATAAGCTTTATGCCAAGTTCAAGAAATGTGAATTCTGGCTATCTCAGGTGTCCTTCCTAGGGCACATTGTGAGCAAAGATGGGATCAAGGTGGATCCCGGGAAGATTGAATCCGTCAGGGATTGGCCGAGACCGAAGACAGTGACAGAGATCAGAAGCTTCTTGGGTTTAGCTGGGTATTACCGTAGGTTCGTGGAAGGGTTCTCCAAAATTTCAATGCCCCTAACCGAGCTTACAAAGAAGAATCAGCGGTTTATCTGGTCAGATAAATGCGAAGCTAGTTTTCAGGAGCTGAAACAGAGGTTGATTACTGCTCCAGTGCTAGCTTTGCCTTCGGACAAGGAGAAGTTCGTAGTCTACTGTGACGCATCCAAACAGGGTTTGGGGTGTGTATTGATGCAAGCCGACCGGGTTATCGCTTATGCCTCCCGTCAGTTAAAGGATTATGAACAGCGATACCCGACTCATGATCTAGAATTGGCCGCAGTGGTGTTTGCACTGAAGATTTGGCGGCATTACCTTTATGGGGAGAAGTGTGAGATCTATACCGACCATAAAAGTCTCAAGTATTTCTTTACTCAGAAAGATTTGAACATGAGACAAAGGCGTTGGTTGGAATTAGTGAAGGATTACGATTGTGAGATCCTCTATCATCCCGGGAAAGCCAATGTAGTGGCCGATGCCCTGAGCAGAAAGGGTTCCGGGCAAGTAGCTAGTATGGTTCAGATCTCACCTCAGCTAGCAGAGGATATGGTTAGATCCAGCATTGAGTTTGTGGTGGGTCAGCTTCACAACTTGACGCTGCAATCTGATCTGTTGGAAAGAATAAAAATCGCTCAGATGACAGATCCGGAGTTAGTGAAAATCCGAGATGAGGTGTTGGCTGGTCAAGTCAAGGACTTTTCAGTGTCAGACAGTGGGATGCTTTTGTATAAAGCCAGGGTTTGTGTTCCGAACAGTGTGGAACTTAGAAATGAGATCTTTGAGGAGGCTCATTCTACCCCATATTCTCTGCATCCCGGCACCACTAAGATGTACCAAGATTTGAAACCGTACTTCTGGTGGAGCGGTATGAAGAAGAATTTGGTAGAATTCGTATCGAGATGCCTCACTTGTCAGCAGATTAAGGCTGAACATCAGAGACCAGCAGGGTTGTTGCAGCCTCTAACCCTACCAGAATGGAAATGGGAGGATATTACGATGGATTTTGTGGTCGGGTTACCTAGGACCACGGGTTTATTTGATTCCATTTGGGTAGTGGTGGATCGATTTACGAAATCTGCTCATTTTCTGCCGGTTAGAACAACGTTCACAGTGGATCAGTTGGCAGAGTTATATGTCAGAGAGATAGTGAGACTTCACGGGGTACCGAAATCTATAGTTTCGGACAGGGATCCGAAGTTTACCTCCAAATTTTGGCAAAGTTTGCAACGGGCAATGGGTACAAAGCTAAAATTTAGTACAGCATTCCATCCTCAGACAGATGGTCAGTCCGAAAGGACAATTCAGATATTGGAGGACATGTTGAGAGCCTGTGTTATGGACTTTAAAGGCTCATGGAATAAATATCTACCGTTGATAGAATTCTCTTACAACAACAGTTATCAGAGTACGATAGGGATGGCTCCCTATGAACTGTTGTACGGTAGGAAATGTAGATCCCCTATCCACTGGGATGAGACAGGGGAGAGGAAATACCTAGGTCATGAGTCAGTGCAGCGGACCAATGAGGCTATAGAGAGGATAAAAGCTAGAATGCTTGCCTCACAGAGCAGACAGAAGAGTTACGCAGATCTGAAACGCAGAGATGTTGAGTTCCAAGTAGGGGAACATGTGTTTTTGCGGGTATCTCCGATGAAGGGGATTAAACGTTTCGGGAAAAGAGGCAAGTTATGCCTAGATTTACAGGACCTTTCGAGATTCTCGAAAAGATAGGTCAAGTGGCATATCGGTTAGCATTGCCTCCAGCCTTATCAGCAGTTCACAACGTATTCCATGTCTCGATGTTGAGAAAATACGTTTCAGACCCCTCTCATATACTCAGTTATGAGAGCCTTTAGCTACAGCCAGACATGACTTATGAGGAACAGCCAGTGCAGATCCTAGATAGAAAGGATAAA